>NW_011495030.1:4736268-4736598 GCF_000754665.1 Bison bison bison
TATGCTGTCTAGGTTGGTCATAACTTTCCTTCCAAGGAGTAAGTGTCTTTTAATTTCATGGTTGCAATCACCATCTGCAATGATTTTGGAGCACCCAAAATAAAATCAGCCACTGTGTCCACTGTTTCCCCATCTATTTGCCATGAAATGATGGGACCAGATGCCATGATCTTCGTTTTCTGAATGTTGAGCTGTAAGCCAACTTTTTCACGCTCCTCTTTCACTCTCATCAAAAGGCTCTTTAGTTCTTCTTCACTTTCTGCCATAAGGATGGTGTCATCTGCATATCTGAGGTTATTGATATTTCTTCTGGCAGTCTTGATTCCAGCT
>NW_011495030.1:4736931-4790908 GCF_000754665.1 Bison bison bison
TGACAATATACAGTCTTGACGTACTCCTTTCCTATTTGGAACCAGTCTGTTGTTCCATGTCCAGTTCTAACTATTGCTTCCTGACCTGCATATAGGTTTCTCAAGAGGCAGGTCAGGTGGTCTGGTATTACATTACAAGGGAGAAACACAAAGACTCATGCAAAGTTTTCTTTTACCTTTTGTAATTTCCTTTCAGTCTCTTGCAAGTTAGTTAAATTGATTGGATCACACTGCCAACTACAGTAAAAGCCAATTTTCTTATTCTAAATGTATTTCATGTAGGAATGACTCCAGTCAATTGTTTCTTTAAAAAATGCCATTTCTCCAAATATCTCTGTAAAAATGTGGATGGCTAGCAGCCAGTGGTCATGTATGGATGTGAGAGTTGGACTGTGAAGAAAGCTGAGTGCTGAAGAATTGATGCTTTTGAACTGTGGTGTTGAAGAAGACCCTTGAGAGTCCCTTGGACTGCAAGGAGATCCAGCCATTCCATTCTGAAGATCAGCCCTGGGATTTCTTTGGAAGGAATGATGCTAAAGCTGAAACTCCAGTACTTTGGCCACCTCATGTGAAGAGTTGACTCATTGGAAAAGGCTCTGATGCTGGGAAGGATTGGGGGCAGGAGGAAAAGGGGACGACAGAGGATGAGATGGCTGGATGGCATCACTGACTCGATGGATGTGAGTGAGTGAACTCTGGGAATTGGTGATGGACAGGGTAGCCTGGCGTGCTGCGATTCATGGGGTCTCAAAGAGTTGGACACGACTGAGCGACTGAACTGAACTGAACTGAGCAGCTCAAAGATATTCATAAAGAATGGAACAATAGATTAGAATATACACCTTTTTCATTGTGGGTCAACTGAATTATATTCTGTATTTAAAAGTGGACACCAATTATTGTGCATTTGTTTACAAGGCATTAAAATGTATATATATATATATATATATACACACATACACACACACACATATATATATATATATTCATATATATGTGTGTCTATGTATGGGCTTCCCAGGTGATGCAGTGGTAAAGAATCCATCTGCCAGTACAGGAAACACGGGTTCAATCTCTGGGTCGAGAAGATCCGCTGGATAAAGAAATGGCAATCCACTCCAGTATTCTTGCCTGGGAAATCCCATGGACAGAGAAGTCTTGTGGGCTACAGGCCCACAAGGGAGTCATGAAGTCATGAAGAGTTAGACACAACTTGAGTGACTAACAGTGACAACAACAATGTTTTCTATGTCAATGTGTATATATATATATATGTATGTATGTATACTGTTTAGTCCCTCAGTATACATATATATATATGTATATATGTATATATATACACACTCATTTACATACACATATGCATACGTATAAACATATATCATCTCTAATCTTTCCAATGATAAGTGCAGAGCATGCATTATCCAGTTTATTTACTACTAAGGAAAGGGAAGGCTTGCAGAGGTTAAGTAATTTGTCTATGTTTATTTAGCCCATATGCAACAGATAATAGACTCAAACCCAGGTCTTATATTCTGTGCTCCTCTACAAAGTGGTACCTTGGATTAAAGATCCATAAATTTTCCCCCAATTGAAGTATTAAACTATGCCCCAGTGTAATTCTCCCTCCAGGTGCTAATATTTGGGAAATTGTCAAGTAATACTTCCAAGTAAGTATTCCAATGATTGAAAAAGTTTTAGCGGGTGCTGTCTTGAGAGATGCTAAATACATCTTTCTGGCAGCCTTTAACATACTGATTGTGTTTTGAATTGTTGGAGGGGCGTGTCATGTACCCAGTTTTACAAACTTAACTGTGCAACCCTTTTTGTTTCTGATACACCTGAAATCGACTCTCTTGGAAGCCTTATTTGGGACATTATATTTCAGTGACCACCATACATTGCACTGCAGGATCTAATGTACTGAGTTTTGTAACTTCTTTCCTCCTTATGAAGGACAGACAAGAAAGGTGGGAAGGAAGGAGAAAAAGAAGAGAGAAGCAAGGGAGCTTTAATCATAGGCAGTGTCCTCTTTGCAGTCATTAGGTTATGTCATTCAAAGAGATTTTCTGTGGTATTGAAAATTATGACAGACAAATAATAAAAGCTTTCATGAGTGAGAGAGTATGTTTCATCTGTCTTTACATCCATGGTGCCTAACACAACCTGTCACCGAGTTGATTGTTCAATAAATTGATGATCCAGGGAATGAATGAGTGAACAGAAGTGAAAAGTCTGAGGTCTGGAAGTCCTGGGTGAGCTTGGGTGTCCCCCTTGATCTCTTTGCTCTGCCTGGGTGAAATGGAGATGGATCCTTTGTTGCAGGGTGTTATAAGGATAGCATAGATGGTGAAGTCCTTACAGCAGCATCTAGAACAGAGTATCAGCCTGCTACACTTCTCAGTGACCGTTCTCTTCTCTTTCAGGTGAAGATTTTATGCTTCATACAATACTGGCATTTTGTTTCGGAATTCCTCTTTCTTAGAGACATTAAAGGTGAGGAAAACAGATATCTAAAGATTTTTGTATTCTTAATATTCAGTCATCTTCTGAATATCTCAAGGATGTTTTCCTTCAAATAAGTGGTCTCCATCCCATCCTGTTATAAACTTTTTTTTTTTTTGCACAAGATAATGGGTTGTCTAGACTTAATCCTGAGTGTTGATTGAAGCTGCAGAATGTTCACCTTTCTCGTCATATAAATATGGAAGTTGTTTTTAATAACTGTCACTCAGATGGTAATCAGCAAAGAAACTCTGTGTGATGTTCAGCTAGGAAAGAGGAAAATTAACATATAAAAAAATCATGGATTTATCTCTGGGCTTTCTAATTTGTTCCATTGATCTATATTTCTGTCTTTGTGCCAGTACCATACTGTCTTGATAACTATGGCTTTGTAGTAGAGCCTGAAGTCAGGTAGGTTGATTCCTCCAGTTCCATTCTTCTTTCTCAAGATCACTTTGGCTATTCGAGGTTTTTTGTATTTCCATACAAATTGTGAAATTATTTGTTCTAGTTCTGTGAAGAATACTGTTGGTAGCTTGATAGGGATTGCATTGAATCTATAAATTGCTTTGGGTAGTATACTCATTTTCACTATATTGATTCTTCCAATCCATGAACATGGTATATTTCTCCATCTATTAGTGTCCTCTTTGATTTCTTTCACCAGTGTTTTATAGTTTTCTATATATAGGTCTTTAGTTTCTTTAGGTAGATATATTCCTAAGTATTTTATTCTTTCCGTTGCAATGGTGAATGGAATTGTTTCCTTAATTTCTCTTTCAGTTTTCTCATTATTAGTGTATAGGAATGCAAGGGAATTCTGTGTGTTGATTTTATATCCTGCAACTTTACTATAGTCATTGATTAGTTCTAGTAATTGACAAAGGAGGCAAGAATATACAATGGATTAAAGACAATCTCTTTAACAAGTGGTGCTGGGAAATCTGGTCAACCACTTGTAAAAGAATGAAACTAGAACACTTTCTAACACCATACACAAAAATAAACTCAAAATGGATTAAAGATCTAAACGTAAGACCAGAAACTATAAAACTTAGAGGAGAACATAGGCAAAACACTCTCTGACATACATCACAGCAGGATCCTCTATGACCCACCTCCCAGAATATTGGAAATAAAAGCAAAAATAAACAAATGGGACCTAATTAACCTTAAAAGCTTCTGCACATCAAATGAAACTATTAGCAAGGTGAAAAGACAGCCTTCAGAATGGGAGAAAATAATAGCAAATGAAGCAACTGACAAACAACTAATCTCAAAAATATACAAGCAACTCCTCCAGCTCAACTCCAGAAAAATAAATGACCCAATCAAAAAATGGGCCAAAGAACCAAATAGACATTTCTCCAAAGAAGACATACAGAGGGCTAACAAACACATGAAAAGATGCTCAACATCACTCATTATCAGAGAAATGCAAATCAAAACCACTATGAGGTACCATTTCACACCAGTCAGAATGGCTGCGATCCAAAAGTCTACAAATAATAAATGCTGGAGAGGGTGTGAAGAAAAGGGAACCCTCTTACACTGTTGGTGGGAATGCAAACTAGTACAGCCACTATGGAGAACAGTGTGGAGATTCCTTAAAAAACTGGAAATAGAACTGCCTTATGATCCAGCAATCCCACTGCTGGGCATACACACTGAGGAAACCAGAAGGGAAAGAGACACGTGTACCCCAATGTTCATCGCAGCACTGTTTATAATAGCCAGGACATGGAAGCAACCTAGATGCCCATCAGCAGATGAATGGATAAGAAAGCTGTGGTACATATACACAATGGAGTATTACTCAGCCATTAAAAAGAATACATTTGAATCAGTTCTAATGAGGTGGATGAAACTGGAGCCTATTATACAGAATGAAGTAAGCCAGAAGGAAAAACACCAATACAGTATACTAACACATATATATGGAATTTAGAAAGATGGTAACAATAACCCTGTGTACGAGACAGCAAAAGAGACACTGATGTATAGAACAGTCTTATGGACTCTATGGGAGAGGGAGAGGCTGGGAAGATTTGGGAGAATGGCATTGAAACATGTAAAATATCATGTATGAAACGAGATGCCAGTCCAGGTTCGATGCACAATACTGGATGCTTGGGGCTAGTGCACTGGGACGACCCAGAGGGATGGTATGGGGAGGGAGGAGGGTTCAGGATGGGGAACACATGTATACCTGTGGCGGATTCATTTTGATGTTTGGCAAAACTAATACAATTATGTAAAGTTTAAAAATAAAATAAAATTAAAAAAAAAAGAAAAAAAATCATGGGCCCTTCATTACATGGGGCACCAAAGGAACCCCTTGGGAAGAGACAGGCATGAAACAGTAGGAGGTGGGACAAGGTTCATGTTACTAGCTCATAACTATCGTGATTTATTTCTGAAAATTAACATAATCTATGCAGATACTGCATCTAACATTTTCATTCCACCATGTTTTTCTTTCTTTTCTCATCTGCCTCTGTTCTCAGCCATGATCAAGTTATGAACGATTGAAACTTAGCTGACTTTACCTTCTGCCATTTACTTAACATTCTGAAAGAAAACAGAGAAGTGGTCAAGAAAACCCCTAGTAATTCTGCAATGATTTTTTTCCTTTTTCCTCCTCATCTGTGGAATAATTCTGTGCACCTTGCATTTGTGTGTGTGATGTATGTGATGACACACACAAAGGGAAAATGCCTTTCAGAAAAGACCAGAGACAGAGTGTCTGATTTCCCAACCTGATAAGGCTTACCAGTAGAAAGAGGAGAAAGAGAGTTAATGTTAGGGGCTGAATGTAAACACTTTTTGTTGCCTCTGTGGCCTTGCAGTCTGAAATACTGCACTATTGGATTTCTCAAATTTCTGTGTACTTCTTAGCTAGATTTTTGAGCTGATGGTTTGCTGATGTCTCTCTTACCAGCAACAGCAAAACCATCTCTATGTATATGCTTCTTTCATCTGTGTGGATGGATTGCTTTCTTCCAAAAGGCTTTAGCTCCTGCAGGTGGCTGTGCTCTTGAGTCACTGTTTTCATTCTTTTTCACAGGAGAGTTAGGGTAGGGTCCTTGTCTGAGAACAAGTCTGTTCTTTAAGCCGTGATGAGCTACACAGCACATAAGTTTAATGCATTTAGGGATATCTACATGTGTTTGGTGCTTAGCTAATTAACTGCGTTTGGATGAAGGCTGGACTCTCTTCCTTCTCTTATCTATGTTTCTATCAAATAGCTTCCCCTTTTTAATTACTCTGTCTCTTGTTTCTGCCCAGAGATCTTCCTTTCTTTCAATACTGCTTACTGACCCACCTCCGTCATGGACAAGCTTTGGAAGTCACCAGTTTGGTGCTAGGGAATGTGAGGGGCTTGGCAGATCTAGGCTCCTCTTTAAGGATGAGTATGATGGAAAGACTCCTGGGCTGGGAGTCAGAGACCTGATTCTTTCACTTACTGGCTCTGACCACTGAGCAAGCCTTAGAGCTAAAACTTCTTTTTATAATCTGTAAAGTGGGGTAGCAATATATGGGTACATGGTTTCACGAGTTTCAAATTAATAATAATAATAATGGCTATAAAGAACTTCCCACTGGAGAAAGCCCTGGGCTTCTATAGCTATTGTAGCTTAAAAGGAAATATGTCCCTTCTCAGGTTCTTTTTCCACATCGCACCAATCCTCCTCTTTCCTCTGCCTGTAAAGTCCTTTCTACCATCAGGGCCCCTGTTGGTTCTATCTACTTTATAATGCTTTCCCCTGGTGCTTTGACCAGTTGGTCTCTAAGTGTTCAAATTGCCTGTAAGCTTTACTGGCAGAAGAATTTTTTTTTTTTATCACTTGAACAAATATAGCTTTGTGTTTGGTTTTTCTCTGCTTGTAACACAATAAATTGATCCGACTTCTGACCAGTCCCAGCAGTGTCATATTCAAAAAATATTCAATACATAAATCTGACATCTAAAATAAACACCCATTAAATCTTAAAAAAAAATTTTTTTTTGATGTGAGCTATTTTTTAAGAAGTCTTTATTGAATTTGTTACAATATTGCTTCTCTTTTATGCTTTGGGTTTTTTTTTTTTTTTTTTTTTACCTCAAGGCATGTGGAATCTTAGTTCCCTGACCAGGGGTTGAATGCACACCTCCTGTGCTGGAAAGTGAAGTCCTCATCACTGTATCACCAGGGAAGTCCTCATTAAATCTTAACTGTAACTTTTCTACAAACAACAAAGGACGTGACATTGCATGACGCTCATCACAGCATCGCAGTTACTCTGCTCCCTTTTCCAGACTCTGTGCCGCATGCTGACTCCTGTTCCATCAGTTCCTTTCTTCTATCCTTCAGGGTATTTTTCTCCTTCAGTGAGTAGCTCTCTAATGTTTCTAACATATATTAAATTTGGCATTCTGGCCATTGAGAAAGAAGAGAATCGGTTCGAATTCTTCACAGTGACTTCTTAGTACAAAAGTATACTAAGCATGCAGTAGGTATGCCTTCAGTGATTGTGGTATTGAATCTGTCCCATAATAAGCATGTGGCTTTTGTGATAAAGTCAGATTGGTGGTGGGTGCCACAGCGTTTGGATCTTACAGTGACTTCCAGGGCTGGGAATGGCCGTGTTAGAGGCTGGAGAAATATAAGAAACAAGAGTCTTCCTTCCGTGACCATCTCTGTGTTTGCAACCTGTCAGCTGGTCAAGGCCTATTGCCCACTGTGGAGTCAGTGGCTGGGGGTGTAGGAATTGGGTCCAGCAGCCTTGATCTGCTGTCTCTTCCTCCTCCTCCTTGGCCAGTCTCCACTGCAGCTCACCCAGTTGGCCAAGTGATCAGGGCTCACACAGTCACTTTTTCTGGGGAGAGGAGCCTCCTGAGCACATCTCCTACAAAATGGATGTTACTGCCCAGCCAGCTATTGGAGCACCTTACATTTGTAAAGAATTCCCAGTTTGCAAGCCAACTTCACATATGTTGGTATGATTTAATACTCCACATTACCATGGAAAGCAGACATTTAGGGCTCTGAAATCCCTCTTTCCTAGATGAGAGAAGGGAAACAGGTATACAAGGTTTCCTCTGTCTTTTACCAGCCACAGGCTGCCTTTCTGTAGCCCTCTCCAGTATATTCCTGTTCCAGTTCTTTAGTTTACCTAGCGCTTAACTTTTTTTTTTTCTCTCTTTACTAGTTTAATTGATGCCATGGCTCATGTCTTCTACCCTTTACGATTTGTCAGCATGGGTCTGTCTTACCTGTATATTTTCTGGGCAAAATCCTATCAGTCTAATCTCAGGGAAGGGAATTCAGAAGAATTCTGAATTTATTATGTAAAATGCTTCCTCTCAATGGTGTTGACAACCGCATACCTATTAGAAGCCAGGCTTGGGAGCACAGATGGTAGCCAAAGAAATGAAGATCACTTGGAAAGAGTCTCTTCTTTGACATGTGACAAGACGAAAGGCACACCTGGAGTTTTATGGGGGAAGGAAATGAAAGGGAAATGATTTCAGGAAAGATGCAGCTTTAACTAGCTCCTCCCAATCCGTGTGGGTTAACTCTTACATGCAAGTCCTGCACTGTCTGCCTGTGGTTTTATGAACATCATCTGGTTAAGAGACTCAAACCTGCCCTTTAATAAGTTAAGCAAACTTGTCACTGGGTTCCAGCTGTATTTTACTGTTTTCAGTCTTTGGATCTGTGTTTCTAGATTTGAATCATGAAAAATGGATGGTTCCTTAAGTCATAGGTCATAAGCTGGTAGGCTTTGGGCTTCATTTAACCTGCAGATGTGTTTTATTTAGCTTATTCAGAATTTTTAAAAAAGAGGGGAAAGAAAGGAGTTAGTTTCCAACATTTGCAGATTGCGATATTTCGGGTAAAATTGTATTTTTAGCCTCTTTAGAAAATTACTTTCTCTGGGGCCTTTGGGATCGAATAATTATTACATATCAGTGTTTGGTTAGAGCCAATGAGGGCCCTGTGGGCAGTCATCTGTCTCGGTCCTGCTGGGCTGCCTCTCTCATATATGGAACTTACCGAGCCCCTGGACATTTTGAGTTTCCCACCCCTCCCCTAAAAGTCACTCTGCCTCAAAACTCTTTAAGTTTGGCATCAGGCAACATAGAGACATAATTTGAAGCTGAGGGACAGAGGGGAGGAAGAAGAAGAAGGTTGCCCAGGGAATCTCTTTAGGTTTCTCTTTTCTTTTTCCATTCCTCCTCTCCTCTCTCATAGGTAACTTAATTCAGACCAGAATATTACAGTGCACGTTGGAAGCAAGCCAGGTTTGTCCCAGGAATGATAGGCTGTGACAGTGGTTCTCAATGCTGGTTGCACACTAAATTCTATACAGACATTTAGAACATGCTGGAGTCTGGTCTTCACTCTGGACCAATCAAATTAGTCTCTGAGAGTGGGACCTGGACATCAGTAATTTTGAAAGCTCCCTAAGTCCATTGGTAGTTGAAAACTCTTGGGTTAGGCCTTAGAGGAAGTTTGTAGAGTCTTTGAGGTCTTTGAACTTAACAATGCTCTTTACCATTTTGCTAGGCAGACACAGAGATGCTTCTCAGATTATGAACATTGTAAGTATCTGTGTGCATCCATGCGTTCTCCTCACTACTTCCCAGAGTTCCCTGGGAAGATCGAGGGTGGGTTTCTTCTCCATCAATATAAGGGGGACAGTCCAACGTCTAGTCTCCTGCCACAGTGAAACTGGTATGTGTAGCAGCAAATGTCATTTGTTTTCACTATCCAGTGGCCAACTACTCCAAGTTCATGACACTTTTTCAAAGCACTAAGGATTCTTTAACTCACACACAAACTGCCAGTAGAATAATAACAAGAATATGTTATCTTCTTCACTCAATAAAGTATTAGAGCAAAACAAAACATTCTTTTTTAGCTTCAAAACAGATATTAGCAATACAGACTGGAAAATTTTACAGTTATTTATAGGGAAGTAGGATTAGCAGACAGGGCTTGTCTTTCTGGCACCAATTCTAGCTGGTTTTCAAATGCTACTTTTCCCTCCATGGGTCAGAGCCACATGTGTGAGTAATTCTCAATAAGATGAATAACTGATATGTAGCTAATGGGTACCTCCTGCAAGGGTGGATGGTTTACCTCAGACGTTCCTAATCCTGGCTGATCCTTCTATTTCCTCAGACACTTAAGAAAAAGATAGATATTCTGGGCCCCACCTCATACTGCACCAAACTTTCTGAGAGCGTGAGGCCCGGGCATCTGTGTTTTTAAAAACAACCACCCCTGTTCATCCCTAGTATGTCTCCTCATATATTACTGGCAGAATTGTAAATGGAAGACCTTTGTTTGAAAAGCCCACTTGATTCTATCAGTCAAGATGTAAAAACACTTCCCTTTGAGCTAGCAATTCTACTTCATTCTGTGGCTGTATTTGCACAAGTATCAAATATATATCAGAGAAGGCAATGGCACCCCACTCCAGTACTCCTGCCTGGAAAATCCCATGGATGGAGGAGCCTGGTGGGCTACAGTCCATGGGGTCGCACAGAGTCGGACACAACTGAGTGACTTCACTTTCAATTTTCACTTTCATGCATTGGAGAAGGAAATGACAACCCACTCCAGTGTTCTTGCCTGGAGAATCCCAGGGACTGGGGAGCCTGTTGGGCTGCCGTCTATGGGGTTGCACAGAGTTGGACAGGACTGAAGCGACTTAGCAGCAGCAGCAGCAGCAGCAAATATATATGCAAATCTGTGATAGCAGAAAGCTGGAAACAACCTAAATATTTGTTAAAGTGGAGATGGCTAAATAAATGAAAATATATCTGCACAGTGAAATACTACTTAATTGAAAATAATAAGTTAGATCATTGTGTATTGATATGGAAAAATATACATGTATATTTTAAGTAAAGAAAGTTGCAGACTAGTTTGATTAGTTTGATTCCCTATGTGGGTGTCTATGTATATTGGTGTATGTGTGTTTGCATACACATTACACATAGGTATACATATTCAAACACACAGATGTACACATGCACATTCATATACATCCCTACATCTAGTTAGTTAACTACTGGAAGGATACGCTGTTAACCATTTGAATTTATTTGAGTGTGTTTCCTAAGCCTTTCAGTGTTGATCAGACATGTCTAAGAACCAGTGGCTTTAGCTGCTAATGTTGGATTCTTAGGCCAAGCCCACGATCTCCCAAAAGATAGTCTGTGACTGTTCCTAGTTAACTGAGGAGAGAGCCTCTGCTCTGGGCCTGCTAAGGCAGACAAGCACCTGGATTGGTTTGGGGATCCATGAATGATGGGTGACAGTTTGTCAGGTGACAGTTCCTCATAATTTCTTCTCCTTTATTTCATGGATGAAGCAAGTTCAGACATAAGCTTTTAGAATGCTGGAGAGGGTGTGGAGAAAAGGGAACCCTCTTACACTGTTGGTGCGAATGCAAACTAGTACAGCCACTATGGAGAACAGTGTGGAGATTCCTTAAAAAACTGGAAATAGAACTGCCTTATGACCCAGCAATCCCACTGCTGGGCATACACACCGAGGAAACCAGAATTGAAAGAGACACGTGTACCCCAATGTTCATCACAGCACTGTTTATAATAGCCAGGACATGGAAGCCACCTAGATGTCCATCAGCAGATGAATGGATAAGAAAGCTGTGGTACATATACACAATGGAGTATTACTCAGCCATTAAAAAGAATACATTTGAATCAGTTCTAATGAGGTGGATGAAACTGGAGCCTATTATACAGAGCGAAGTAAGCCAGAAAGAAAGACACCAATACAGTATACTAATGCATATATATGGAATTTAGAAAGATGGTAACAATAACCCTGTATACGAGACAGCAAAAGAGACACTGATGTATAGAACAGTCTTTTGGACTCTGTGGGAGCGGGAGAGGGTGGGATGATTTGGGAGAATGGCATTGAAATATGTATAATATCATGTATGAAACGAGTCGCCAGTCCAGGTTCGATGCACAATACTGGATGCTTGGGGCTGGTGCACTGGGACGACCCAGAGGGATGGTATGGGGAGGGGGGAGGGAGGAGGGAGGAGGGTTCAAGATGGGGAACACATGTATACCTGTGGCAGATTCATTTTGGTATATGGCAAAACCAATACAATATTGTAAAGTTAAATAAAAGAAAATATAAAAAAATAAAAATAATAAAAGTTTTTATAAAAAAAATAAAAAAAATATGTATGTATCAAAAAAAAAAAAGACATCAATTATATTTAAAAAACAAACAAAAAGAATCAAAGGGGTGATCTTGCTTTCCTAGTGGAAATAATATTTAAATGACTTTGACCTTTGAATCTTAATGGGTTCATTAAAAGAACTGCTTTTTACCTTTAATCAGTGTAAAGAGGACTTTTATGATGATGATAATTCATTTGAACCCCTTGTTTAACTTCAAGAAAGTAGGAGACTGGGGAAGGTCCTTATACTTGTTAGTATGTAGGACTTCAGAGGATGGGGCACAAACATAATTTCTCCCTGAAATGAAAGGACTCTTTCCTTGATCCTGCTCTCTAACTTCTCCTTCCTTTCTTCATTTCCACTTAGCTGGACATCACGTGCAAAGGGCATGCAAGAAAGAAGTGAAAAAACACTTAAGTACCAGGCATTGTGCTTCATAGAAATTGTTTTATCACTTGCCTGAATAACCCTACAAAGAGATATTATTCTCCTTTCATAATTGAGAAAATATATTGAGATCCATCCAAGATCATGTCCAAGATCTCATGCAGTTGGCAAATGTTGGAACTAGTGTTGGGCGTCTATCCACCTAGATCTCTTCTGGTACCTCTAGCAAGCAAACCCCAAGCTAATAATTTTTATAATAATATTATCTTGGATATTAAAACAAAGCAGGAGTTACTTTATCAAGATTGGAAAATGCTGATAGCATCCTAAAGTGCTAATAACATTTTTGCAATCAAATTCCCAAATAACCCTTTTTGTATAGATCTTTCTTACATAGTGTGGAATGGCAGCAGAATAATATTTTTTGATATTTTCCCCAGCACTTTTCCCCCAAGGATTTTATCCCTTTGACTCTTTTCCAGTTCAGCCATGTGGACGGAAAGTATTGGTTGCCTTAGGGCAGGACCATTATGATAACAATCATACAATCTATATTAGTTTGCTAGGACTGCCATAACCAAGTATCACAAATGGAATGGCTTCGTTAACACAGTTTTGTTGTCTCACCGTTCTGGTATTTGGAAGTCCAAGATCTGAGTGTTGACAGGATTGGTTCCTTCTGTGGGCTTTGTTCCAGGTCTCATCCCCTGCTTCTGGGGGTTGGCTGGCAGTCTTTCATCTTCCTGGCTTATAGGTACATTATCTTCACATGGCATTCTTCCTGTGTTTGTGCTTGTATGTTCAAATTCCCCTATTTTATAAGGATCCCTTTACACTGAATTTAGGGCTCACCCACTCTAGTATTAGCTCATCTTAACAGAGTACATCTCCAACAACCCCATATACAAATAGGGTCATATTCTGAAATATGAGGATTAAGATTTCAATATGTGAAGTTTCGGGGAGCCCAGTTCAACCCATAGAACTATCCCTGAAACATTTGGGGTATTTGAGGACTGAGGAGTCCTAGGCCATATTTCTCCAGTGGATGGTAAGACCTCAAGGATAAATGACCGGATGGGAGTGTTGGATCCACAGAAAGGCCCTCAGTTTACAGGGGCAAGAACAGCAGAGTGGTGCTGTGTGGCTGAGCTGGGCCTGGAAGAAGCAGGGTCTTTCAGGGTCCATGATTCTTTCTTAAACACCGTAATGCACTGAGGCAACAGACTGCACGCATGGACTGAGAAGATCCCCCGAGACTCAGAGCAAGCGCCAGACCAGAAGGGTCTTTTTAGACAGGAAGGAGAAAGAATGCAGTTGTCCTCTGTATGGAGTGTGGAGGAAACAAAGTGACATTAGTTGTTATCTGACTGTGGGGAAGACTCAACCCTTCTCCCCTCCCTCCACGGGAGTGGTTGGGTCTGGAATGTGAGCTTGAGGGAGCCAGCTAGGAGAGAAGGAAGCCCAGAACTGTTCATGCCAGCGGCATTCAAAGAGGAAAAAAACCCAGGAAGGTAGGGGTGGTTGGGGAGGCTCTGGGGTGTGGTCTTCTCAGACAACCCCAGAGGGAAAATGGGCAACTTCCCAGGGTGACTGTTTAGTGAACAAATTGATAGCCTATTAGCCAACAGTTCACTGCATGTTGTGGAAATACGAACTGTTTTCCTCCCCATTGCAGTTCGTGGATTGAAACTCTTTCGTAATGAAATGCTGTGAGACACTAGAGGCCAGGTAGATCACTGAGTTTTTCAAATAAAAACAGACTTTTCTAAACATTGGCAACAATTTCCTTTGTAAATAGGTTTAACCTTAGACCTTCTGTCATCTCTTATTTTTACACAGGAAATTAATTTCTCCATCTTCTTGGTGTTTGAGGGAAGAGGGAAAAAGTTGAAAAAGTCTCTGGGATTTCAAAAAAACTGCCATATAAACTTTAAAATTAAACAGATGTTATGTGAATCACATGTAAATTGGAGCCATGGGAACCTGGGTCATAAACTGAATGGGATGTTCTGAAGCAGGCAAAGAAGTGGATTTTTTTGGCAATTATTGGGGGCCTTGTGGATCAGAAATACCAAATGGAGGTGGATCTTTGTGTTTCAGCAAGAGTTAGAGGATATTCTAAGCCATAAATCCTTTCCAGAAGATTCTAAACTTGCCAAGGGCAGAGGCCATGTCCCGCTTCACTGTCTAATCTCAGCACCTGGCAACTGCCTGGCGCACAGCAGACACCCAGGCCGTTTACTGGGATCAAGTGCATAGTCAATAGTAGGTAACTTCAGTGCTGAGGTCCCTGTAGTTGACCTCAGTTTCATTCTTTGCTGTTTTAGTCTAGATTTTCCCAGAAGCACAGGCTGAGGCAAGGACTTGGGTGGGGGATAGTATATTTTGGAGGTGATCCCAAGAAGCAGAAATGAAAGAGAGGTGAGGAGATGGGAAAGGGCAAAAGAAAACAATAGAGGCCTCTATTGAGGCCTCTGCTATAGGCAGTTGTGGGGTTTGTTTTACCCCTTTTGAAAGTTACAAAATGCCTCCAGGTTTGTCCATCCCATGGACAGCGGTTGATCCAGCACCATCATGGGGTTTCAGGAAACATCATGGGTCCTCGTTATCCACTATATCTGGTCCCTCATGTCTGCAGAACTTTCCAAGGCAGAAAGGCAGAGAGGGGCACTTATATACACTTGAAGGGGGACAGTCTTATGAATTATGGGCAGGAACTAAAGTCAGAGGTGGGCCAAGAGGGTGTGATGTGGGACACCAAGAACATTTTCTCCACCCACTGAAACAACTTACCTTCCTCCTCCTTTAAGGAAGATTGTTTTATTTGATCTATCCTGGATGCTATAGAAACAGATTCACTGTTTTATTTGATCTATCCTGGATGCTATAGAAACAGATTCACTCTTCATTTGAACTGATTAACTTTGTTATTTAGATTCACAGAGCAGGAGACTAAGGTTATCAGAAAATATCTGGGCATGTTCTGCCTCCATGGTCCTTAGGGATCTGCCACACTCTTCATGGGAGAGATTCCTGGAGGGTCTTTCCATCCTAAGTCTGGGCCCCTCAGCCTTGGCACTCTACCTGTCTTACCTCTTCCTACAGTACGCATTGGCCCTGCCCCACCAATCTGTATCTTTGCTCATTCGAGTTGTTCATCAATCAGTTCACCGAAAAACTGTCTTTCTATTTTTATAACCCTTTCTAGCTGTTGTGGGTTGAATTGTGTCTTGTCTCCTTCCCCTAGCAAATTTGTATTTTGAAGCCTAACCCCCAATACTTGAGAATGTGATTTTGCAGATGTAATTTGGGAAGATCCCCTGGAGGAGGGCATGGCAACCCCCTTCAGTATTCTTACCTGGAGAATCCCCATGGACAGAGGAGCCTGGAGGCTACAGTCCATAGGGTTGCACAGAGTCGGACACGACTAAAGTGACTTAGCAGATGTAATTAGTTGAGATGAGGTCATACTGGCGTAGGGTGGGTTCCTAATCCACTAGGAATGGTGTCCTTAAAAGGGGGAACATTTGGACCCAGAGACAGACAAGTATAGAGGGAAGACACATGAAGAGGTACACGCCATCTGCAAGGCAAGGAGAGAGGCCTGGAACAGCTCCTTCCTCATACCTCTCAGAGAATTCAACCCTGCAAGCAAACTGATTTCATACTTCAGCCTCCAAAATGGTCAGACAGTACATTTCTGTGTTTTGGCTATTTTTTCAATGGGACTTTATTATGGCAGCCTTAGCAAGTAAATATATTTTCAGCTCCAAGCCCTCATCTTCCATGAATTTCAGTGGATTATACAAAGCCCTAGACCAGGGGTTAGAAACTCTGAGTCTAGTCTTGGTACCTCTCACTAAGAAATTGTATAAATGTAGGCAAGTGTCTTAAACTCTTTTTGTCTCTTTCTTTGAAGTGCAAAATAAGGATGATAACCATCCTGCCCCTGTTGGCTCCAAGTGGGGCTATGAGGATCAAATGTGATCCTTGCATATGTGGACAAAGGTTTGTAATCTGGAAAGCAGTATGTTAGTGCACGAAGGGGTGTAAAAAAGATGAATGCATTGAATCCTGGTCTGGGAGTCAGTGATCTTGAAACAATTGTTTATTTCCTTTGAGCCTCAGTCTTGTCTTCTGTAAATTGAGCTGATTTTAAAGTGCCCTCCCAGCTCTCAAGCTCTAGGATTACATGATGATATTATTATTAGTCATTTATTGATTCAACATCATCAGTTGTCTACTCCATGCCAGGCTCTGGGACGAGGCACAAGGGAAATGAGTGTGAGTAACCTCAGCCCCGGTCTTCCAGGAGCTTTGTTCCTCCAAAATTTTCCATCTCAGTAAATCTCACAATGGGCTGTCTCCACCCTTTGATGATATATTTTTCTCAGCTTTAGAAAAACAAAATTTTGGAGGAAGATAAAGGTGGCAGCAGGAAGGGATGGTTTTAGAAATAGACTGTTTCCAAAGCCATGTTGTTTTGTCAACAGTTAAGGAAGTGGTTGGCTGTGGATTCCCTTTATATAGGCCAACAGTGACATTTTATTAAAATTTCATCTTTGCAATGTCCTAGCTTAGCCTGGTTTCATTTTGTTGGCGAACCTCTGGGTTTACTAACAACATGCAGCTGTTTAAGGTGTGGGGCGAGCACATCCTTTCCTTAAAGTATTCCTGACAACCAGTATTTGTGCTGTAAATTGTGTCACCATCTCCTCTTTAGTTTGTATTTTGTTTTCATTGTATTTTGCCTCATGGACACTCTCCACATTTCCAAGAGAGAAAAGCTGCCCTTACCCCATCTAGGCAGACCTCTCTGCATGTCTGTCCTGTGTCCAAATATCAGTGGCCAGATATGAGTTTGAGTCGAGACACTGGACTTGAGGTATCTCACTTATTCATTTGAAAAAAAATATTTTTCAGAGTGCCTATAATTGGGTGTATTTCCAGCTATCTGGGTGTAGCTGTATTTCCAGCTATCTGGGTGTAGTTGGAAATACAGCAAGTCAAGGAAGCTTATTTTCCTCCTTGGAGGTTCCATTCTGCTAGGAAATAGGTAGGTAAAGAAACAAAGTTATTTAAAAAAAAACAACAAGATAAGTTCACATTATGAGTGCCAGGGCAATGTTTTAGAGAATGACAAGGGTAGGCAGGGAACATTGGTTGGTGTGGATGAAGAAGTCCTCTTTGAGAGGTAATATTTGAGCAGACACTTGGATGAGGTAGATTTGGGGTATGAAATGTCTTCCATGAAAAGATTATAAAATGTGAAGACTTCAGGGAGGGAAATTTGGTGTGTTGAGAGAATCAGAAGAGGGAGTGGATAGATTGTATGAGAATATTGATGTTACTCCTGACAGTACCCCACCCCATTCATCTGCTTTCCTTGTGTTTGAATGACTTCTTTGGATCAGTTCTTCCCCCTGCCTCCTCATTTCTGTTTCATAGATTTTCTACAGTGTCTATAAACTTGGGTCCCTTGAGAATTGTCTTTATTAAGCCTGAAACTAAAAAGAAATGTTTTGTGGGATGGTTTTACTTATATAAATGGGGGGAAGTTGGATGGATGGAGGAAGGGAGCTAATACGCATCTCAGGCAGAGAGGAGTCATTTAATTATTTAAAAAAGAGCACATTGGAATTAGCATGAGAAAAGGGGGGATTGATTATGAGGATGTAGGGGAGGCTGTGGAGCCCAGTGGCAGGGGTACAGCGGGGCCTCATTGTTTTAGGCAGCTCCCGTCTTCCTTTTTCTCTTTCTGGAGTACTTCTCTCATGTCTGTGTTTCTTCTTGTCTGCTCTGTTCTGCTTTCTGCAGTTATCTTCCTCTGCAAGGCTCTTGGTTACTTTTCTTCTGTAACTTTGGGCTGTCGTTGACTTATGCATGGCTTTGTGGCAGGCAAACAACTTGACCTTTCATGCCCAGCTTTAGACTTTAGTCTCAACTACAAATTCCTGTAGTAGTGACTCTCCTTGGTTCAGTAAGGGTCAGGCATCCAACTTTGATCAGTTCAGTTGTAGCTGATGTCAGGGGTATTTTCTTGGTTCATAGAGGTGTCCCCTTGGTGGAATAGCTTCTCTAATGAAAAGGTATTAGTAGGGATAGAGTCAAGACCATCTTTAGGAAACAGATTTAAAGGTAGAATTTGCTTGTGGTAGGAGTATTCACACCAAAGGAGGAAATGTGATCTGGAGAGAAAACTAAAGCAGAGAAGGAATGGATTAGTCATTGAAGGGGAAAACATGGTGGGCATAAAGATGTAGGTTTAGTTTTTGTCTGATATTTTTTATAACATTCTCATGTGTGTACATACATATATAACTCCATCTCCTTCCACAAATGATGTGACACAGCTTACAAAAAACATTTAAAATTCAGAGTTAGTTTAAGGCACTTCATTCTGCTTTATTGTCAACTTACCTTCTATAAGTAGACTATGGCTTAATTTTTACATGTAATTCTTCCATAATCAAGATTTAATTGTTTAGGACTGCTACGTGCACAACAAATCTCATTAAATATTTTTTCCTTAGCACACAGAAAAACTGAATGTCCCAGCCTTCTCTGCAGGTAGATGGGTCCATGTAACTAGGTTGTTGTCAATGGCATATGGGCATAATTCCACCCCTGGCCCCTGCAGTCTTCCCACTCAATCTCCATGCTCTGTCATCCTTCAGTAGTTTGCTAAGGATCCCAAGGATCCCAAGTAGTAGAGAGGGCTTCCTAGGTGGTGCTAGTGGTGAAGAACCTGACTGTCAATGCAGGAGACACAGAAGAGTCTCTGGTTAGATCTCTGAGTCAGGAAGATCCCCTGGAGGAGGGCGTGGTAGTCCACTCCAGTAGTCTTGCATGGAGAATCCAATGGAGAAAGGAGCTTGGAGGGTTACAGTCCACAGGGTCGCAAAGAGTTGGATATGACTGAAGTGACTTAGCACACAGTAGAGAACCTTAAATCCTAGAAGTTGGTTCAGCCATGGGATACAAAAATTCTAGGTTCCTGAATGACCCTACAGAGCCAAGACCCTCTGTCTCAGAGGCTCCTAGTTTATATAATGACATAAATTACAAATGGGTAATGCCACTGAGTTTTTAACATTAATTGTTATGCTTGTCAGTTTTATCCTTGCCAGTGTTATAGGAATATTCTTTTCTGGAGTTTCTGTCTTCTCATTTAATGTGCAGAAAAGATGGTGTTGTAGTTTAATATAAAACAAATAAATCCACAAAATAGAATGATGAGGTTACAGTAGAATGAAAAGCAACTGGAAAGAAGATATATAAATTTGACAATAAAGAAATTCTTTTAAAAGTAAATTATACAGTAATATGTCTAGATGTTTAATCTTCAGGGATGGAATAAATTCATTTAGTGATTTATTGTTTGACTACAGAAGTTGTTTGCTTTTCACAAGAATGTTTGAATTTCATCAGTCTTAAGTTCATCCAGAATGCCAGTTATGGTACACCCTTTTATTTACTAATGTAGTACAAGGAGAAATTTTCTTAAGGGAAAACATTCTTTTCTCTTACAAACAATTAGCTTTTGGTAATGGAGATGTAAATAGAAGCACAATTCATTAATGTTTAAATTTCTCTCCTTGCCACACATATAGCTGACATAGGTACATAACATAGATGATATATGCAACTACACACACACACACACACACACACACACACACACACACATACATTCCTGTGCTAACACACCTCACATGTTAATCTTGTACTAACCTGTTTGTTTTGTTTTGTCAGTTCTGGGTTTGCAAATTATAGAATTCTCTAAAAGTTGTAGAAAAAGCACTGGACCAGAGTCAATGCTTCTTTCTAGTCTCACCTCTGCTACTACCTGTCTGTGACCCTAGAGGTTACCTCATTTTTTAAATTGTATTTTAATTTATTTAGCTACAAGGTGAAAATAGACTTTAGAGTCAGATGGATCTAGGTGCCTTTGGGCAAATTCTTCAACCTCTTCAGATCTTCCATTCTCTATTACATGGAGATGATACTTTGTCCCCTTTGAGGTCAAAGTGAGTATTAATGGGACATATCTCAAGGGCTGGTTCACAGTGAGCATTGAATTCCTTGCTTCCCTTTCTTTGTCCTCTGGTTATTGGAAAGTTCCATGTTCTCCTCAAAAGAGCAACAAATATGGGAATCCAATCTTCCTTATCTTGTTGGAGGTCAACCTGTTGTAGCTTCTACTAGGCAGAACTAGACTTCTGTCTGATTCTCTTGGTGATCAAGGAAATGCCTAGAAAAGGAGAGTGTTGGAGACAGCACCTCAGTTCAGTTCAGTTGCTCAGTCATATCCGACTCTTTGTGATCCCATGAACAGCAGCACGCCAGGCTTCCCTGTCCATCACCAACTCCCGGAGCTTGCTCAAACTCATGTCCATTGAGTCAGTGATGCTCTCCAACCATCTCATCCTCTGTCATCCCCTTCTCTTCCTGCCTTTGATCTTTCCCAGCATCAGGGTCTTTTCCAATGAGTCAGTTTTTCGCATCAGACGGCCAAACTATTGGAGTTTCAACTTCAGCATCAGTCTTTCCAATGAATATTCAGGACTGATTTCCTTTAAGATGGACTGGTTGGATCTCCTTGCAGTCCAAGGGACTTCTCTTGCAGTCCAAGGGACTTCCCTTGCAGTCCAAGGGACTGGTTGGATCTCCTTGTAGTCCAAGAGTCTTCTCCAACACCACAGTTCAAAAGCATCAATTCTTTGGCACTCAGCTTTCTTTATGGTCCAACTGTCACATTCATACATGACTACTGGAAAAACCATAGCTTTGACTAGATGGACCTTTGTTGGCAAAGAAGTGTCTCTGTTTTTTAATGTGCTATCTAGGTTGGTCATCAGAGAAGGCAATGGCAACCCACTCCAGTACTCTTGCCTGGAAAATCCCATGGACGGAGGAGCCTGGTAGGCTGCAATCCATGGGGTCGCTAAGAGTGGGACACGACTGAGAGACTTCACTTTCACTTTTCACTTTCATGCATTGGAGAAGGAAATGGCAACCCACTCCAGTGTTCTTGCCTGCAGAATCCCAGGGACGGGGGAGCCTGGTGGGCTGCCGTCTCTGGGGTCGCACAGAGTCGGACACGACTGAAGCGAGTTAGCAGCAGCAGTAGCAGGTTGGTCATAGCTTTTCTTCCAAGGAGCAAGCGTCTTTTAATTTCATGGCTGCAGTCACCATCTGCAGTGATTTTGGAGCCCAAGAAAATCAAATCTGTCACTGTTTCCATTGTTTCCCCATCTATTTGCCATGAAGTGATGGGACCAGATGCCATGATCTTAGTGTTCTGAATGTTGAGTTTCAAGCCAGCTTTTTCACTCTCCCCTTTCATTTTCATCAAGAGGCTCTTCAGTTCTTTGCTTTCTGACATAAGGGTGGTATCATCTGCATATCTGAGGTTATTGATATTTCTCCTGGAAATCTTGATTCCAGCTTGTGCTTCATCCAACCTGACATTTCACATGATGTACTCTGCATATAAGTTAAATAAGCAGGGTGACAATATACAGCCTTGATGTACTCCTTTCCCGATTTGGAATGTCTATTGTTCCATGTCCGGTTCTAACTGTTGCTTCTTGACCTGCATACAGAGTTCTCAGGAGGCAGGTAAGGTGGTCTGGTACTCCCATCTCTTGAAGAATTTTCCACAGTTTGTTGTGATCTACACAGTCAAAGGCTTTGGTGTAATCATAAAGCAGAAGTTGATGTTTTTCTGGAATGAGACAGCACTTACCACACATTATACTCACTGTAAACACCCCTTCCAAGTGAGCAACCAATTATATGCAAATGTGCACACACACACACACATACACACACATTTTGAACTCAGCATTTGTGGGATTCAGTCAGCCCTCACCTGTGCCTTCTTCACTCTTGGATAATATCCACAGGCTATAAGAGGACAAGAGAAGAGGTGGGAATAGGAGTGGGGGTCCTGTATTTGCTGCATGGTAATCTAATGCTGTCAATGTAAATCATTAAGGAAGTAATTAAAACAAAATGATCAAGAAATGTTATAGTCCACAGCTTATAATCTCTTTTTAGAATATTGGTTTTTCTTGTAACTTGCAAAAGATCAAAAAAGCAAAAACATCACTGTCTCCTTTAGCAGAACTTTTTTTAGTGTGATTAAGAGTGTCTCAAGTGACCTGTGAGCTGACCAAGGTGAGAAATAGTTTCCTGTGTCAGTTCTTGGCCTGGTTACTTTATGGAAAGGGACAGATTGCAGATGGCTGGGTTGCTGTCTTTACTATCATCAAATGAATAGAGAACTAGCCCAGGTGTGGGTAACCTCATTTCTCGTTCTGGTTTTGTTGATAACTACCTTGTAACTTTCAGTTAGTATTTTAATTTTTCAGGCCTCAAGTTTCTGTATTTTTAAAATGAAGGAGTTGAACAACACTGAGAGCTGAGAGCTTTAGTTCTAGTATTATATGATTTGAGCATAAGATTTTTTGGACATATTTTCTAATACATGAGTCTCAAAATTCACTGATTTTCATGTTACCTCACTCTATACTTTTGCCTTTTTCTATGAATTACCAAGACTAGGCAATTATTTGATCATTATTTTTATTTAAGTAACCGTTAAAACTTATTCTCTTTCTCAGCAATAATTTTCATTAACTTATAGATTTGATCACACACACAATCGCCAAATATGAACATTTTTTGTACGTATTCTTCCATGAAATAACACATTTTGGGAAATGCTGTTATAGTAATTTTTGGAGAGGGATTAATGTGCAACTACTCAAAGTTTCATTTTTCTATCTCGAATAGCTTATCTCATAGAAATTATAAGTTGATGTGCCAGTATTTATGCTGGTCAGTTGCCTCCCCCTGCCCAGTCTGAAGTGTATCATTGTTTTTGGTCTAACAAATTGAGAAATGGAAATTTTGCTCTTCCCAGTAACACCTGTTGACCTATACCTAGAATTCAGTGCAACGCAATTAATATGGATGGTAATATCAGAAGAACAGAGAAAGGGGCAAAACGAAGGTTAGAAAAATCATTCAGATCAACTTATGGATAATAGAATTTTCCTCTTTTTTTTAGCTAAGAAAGTGTTGGATCCTATGACAAGGCATCTTGTATGTCCTATCTCTTCCGTATTTCTGTATGTTGGCATTTGTACTGAGTTGCTACACACCTCTGCTAAGCCCTCTTACAGAAATTTAAAATGTCTAATGGGCTTACATTTATTTAATTAATCTTCAAATATGAATTCCTTGCAAGTCTTGCTTTTGAAAGAGTTCCACAAGAACTGGAATTTATGAAACCCAGCAAGTTTAACCTAGCTTTCATTTTGAAATCACCTGATATCAATTAGCATTCCTCCAGTTTGGGGCTGATTTATGATGCCCTTGTAAGGCCCTGAAAATATGAAAGCAGAGAAGCAGTATTTCAAAATGCAGCATAAAATCAACAATAAAATGTATATTTATAACCTGAAAAGTATGATTTCATCTTGGAGAATTACCAACCCAATAGCAGTAATAAGCATGATTTTCATTGTACCATATTGTACTTATTAAGCACTTCAGGGGACTTGTAAATAAATCAAATTGTGGGATCAGTTTTGGATATCTGAACATATTTTTAAATATTGTAAAAATGTGGAAAAGTATCACAACTGGTTATCATTTGTTCCTGTTTTCCAAAAGGGTTTTAATCATAAACTCATTCTTACATCCTCCTACAAGCTGGACTGGGGCCGGAATGGCCTGTAAAGTGACACACTTTTAATAAATGTAGATTTAATATGGTCATGAGATAAGATTAGACCCTTCAAAAACCCTATTCAAATACCACAGATTATGATTTATGCTTATAAAAGTCAGGGAGAGGTAGGTGGTTTAGAGGATGCAGTGTTATCAGAGAATTTAGGGTGCCAGATATGCCTGCTTCTGATTTAAAATTTTAATTAAAAAATTCAGTATGGGAAGTTAAGGCACCTAATTGAACTGCCTCAACTTGCTCTTGTTCTCATTATATTGATCTCCACAAGTCAAGTCAATCCAACAGACATTTTTTAACAACGTATAATGTGTCAGACACTGTGATGGGTATGGGGGCTACAGTGTCAAGAGATTGTAGTTTGGGTGAGCTTTCCCTGGTATACTGATCAGTGTGAGAGAACTGAAGTTCCAGGTTGACCACAGAGCATGGCCTTCCCCAGTTTGGTCATTTTTCTGATTTTTGATCAATGATCATGGAGTCCAGTGGGACAGAAATGCATGGTTTGACCCTGTTCTTAGAGGTCAGTAGCCCAGGGAGTTATTTTAGTGTTGCCCTAGGTTAGGTTTCAAGTAGCAGCTGGGTTAACCAGAGAGTCTTGCTCAGGTAGCCCCAGATGGATGGTTCATCTAATGAAAGGTGTGATGACAAGGGCATCTCCAAGGAGCTTTATTATCAGGACAAAGAAATAAGGTTTAAAACAAAAAATTTTTATTGACATTCCTTTTTACAGGCTATGAGATACAGGTTCTGTAACTAAAGGCAAAACAAACCATTTTTGTTTCTGATGTACACATGGCAGGGTGTGAGGCTCCTTCCAGGTTTCCCAAAGCAAATGAGAATCGTGAAAGAATCTCAGAGAATTGGCAGGTGAGTCCTCCAGTGTGCTGCTCGGGAGGACAATGACATTGAATGTCAGCATTTGGATGTGTTCTCCTCCAAGCTTCTCAATTACTTGCTGATATTGGGTCCCAGAAGCAGAAACTTGGGGCCCGAGGTGACCCAGGATTAATGGGCAGAATGCTGAGTTTTCTAGTGTATTATAGAAAATGAGGGTTGAAATCAACTTTACTTACATCCAAAAAAATAATGTGTCCCTAGAAAGATGGTGACTTGGAGACATCTAAGAAGCTGACATTAGGATCCTGTCTATTTCCCCCACCCACTCATGGCTCTTCTTCTCTCCTGCTATACCAATGGGTATCGGGAAAGAATAAACAAGAGAGATGGGAGAATATAAGATCCGAGAGACAGACATAGTGACTCAGACTCAGTCTTGACACTGAGAGCAGAGTCTGTGATATGCAGATACCTGCTTTTGCACAGGTGAGGTGCTCACATGGTACCAAGACTTACAGCATACCTGAGATGTAGTCTGTGCTACCTCCAACACAGGTCTTTTCTAGGGAGATCTTATTTTGATTGAGTGGCAGCTTAGAAATAGTGAAAAGCACATTGATCTGACTTCAAGAGGTATGGCTTCTCATCTTCTCTTACTGTGTTTCCACTGTGAGTTTTTGAGTGACCTATCTATCCCCTTGGCTTTCTTCATGTAGGGAGAGGAGGGATATCATTTTCCTCTGGTCTTAGCAACTCTCATGTTTGACCTATACCAGTGGTGTTTCATACGAGTCCTTGGAGGCTGCATGGAGCCCCTTTAACAGCTTCTAGATGGCCTGGGAGAAGGAGGATTCCTCCCCACCACCCTCCATGGCTTCACCAACAGCAACTCTGCATTTCTGCTCTGTGTATGAGATTTCTTTGTTAAAAACAAAAGCTAAAGCAACAATGTGTGAAAAACTGCTGTACTAAACAATCCACAAGGGAACCTATTCACCTTTCAGTGACTAAGAAGGGACTGAAATTTGGAATCAACATGAAAAGAAGCCATTGAAAAAATATTTTCCATGGAAAAGTTTCAAAGCAACAAAAGGATATGAAAAAGACCTGGCAGTCCTTTTTATGGCAGATGGAGAGCAATATTATTAGTGACCAATGTGTTCCACCTGTTTAGACAACATATGATAGGCTATCTTTGCATCATCTTAAATTTTTAGTCACTTCAGTTCAGTTGCTCAGTTGTGTCCAACTCTTTGCGACCCTGTGAACCGCAGTATGCCAGGCCTCCTCGTCCATCACCAACTCCCAGAGTTTACCCAAACTCAAATCCACTGAGTCGGTGATGCCATCCAACCATCTCATCCTCTGTTGTCCCCTTCTCTTCCTGCCTTCAATCTTTCCCTGCATCAGGGTCTTTTCAAATGAGTCAGCTCTTCACATCAGGTGGCCAAAGTATTGGAGTTTTCAGCTTCAACATCAGTCCTTCCAATGAACACCCAGGACTGATTTCTTTTAAGGTGAACTGGTTGGATCTCCTTGCAGTCCAAGGGACTCTCAAGAGTCTTCTCCACCACCACAGTTCAAGAGCATCAATTCTTTGGCACTCAGCCTTCTTTATAGTCCAGCTCTCACATCCATACGTGACTACTGGAAAAACCATAGCTTTGACTAGATGGACCTTTGTTGGCAACATAACGTCTCTGCTTTTGAATATGCTGTCTAGGTTGGTCATAACTTTCCTTCCAAGGAGGAGGCATCTTTTAATTTCATGGTTGCAATCAGCATCTGCAGTGATTTTGAAGCACCCCAAAATAAAGTCAGCCACTGTCTCCACTGTTTCCCCATCTATTTGCCATGAAGTGATGGGACCAGATGCCATGATCTTAGTTTTCTGCATGTTGAGCTTTAAGCTAAATTTTTTACTCTCCTCTTTCACTCTCATCAAGAGGCTCTTTAGTTCTTTTTCACTTTCTGCCATAAGGATGGTGTCATCTGCATATCTGAGGTTATTGATATTTCTTCTGGCAATCTTGATTCCAGCTTGTGCTTCTTCCAGCCCAGAGTTTCTCATGATGTACTCTGCATATAAATTAAATAAGCAGGGTGACAATATACAGCATTGACTTACTCCTAATTTTAGTGGGCAACATCAATATATTGATTTGCTGTTTCGCTGCAATTAGGAGATGGTGAATGGAACAGCCTAGTCCATGCTGGGACTAGTCTAGTGCTGGCTGAATGAACAATTGGGCTGAGTGAACAGGTCTGACACAGATGAAAAACTGTGTGGCTCACTTCTGGTGAGACAGCTTCCCTCTCTGAAAGCCTGAAACCAGTCAGTTCTACTTCAAACCCATGTTAGCATTGAGTAGATTGGAGCTGACTCGAGCAGCAGAAGGGAAACAGTAAGTCAATACCACAACATTATCGAATACTTACTATGTATTCAAATCTGGCCCTGGTGTTTTTCTTATTACCTATATTGCAACTTTGTAAGGTAAGTAGTACAGATAAAAAATCGAGGCTTAGCCAGGTTAAATCATTCCTCCAAGGTTACCATAGCTGGTGAGTGATTGCCGTTAGTGGATCCAACTTCCGTTTTTCCTTCATTACACCTTGTGGCTGCCTACAGCAAAGGACGTCTTGAGCCTTACTCATTCTAAGCCTTTCTGAGCCACGGTCTGATAAGTGGTCTTTGAATCTCAATTGATAATTTATTTATTCAACCAAAACTATTTATAGAGCATATGTTGTGTGAAAGACATTTTATGTGGAAGTTGGAGGATGAAAGATAATTTAAGTATTCCTTTTTTATCCATAAAGTTTATAGTCTCATAGAATAAAGAAGCTTATGTGCATAAATAATTACAGTTCAAGAAAGCAGTTGACTGAGGAGGTTAGGAGATTCAGAGGAGGGAGATAAAACCTGATCAGCGGAGAAGTCTTGTGGAGGGAGGTTGCGTTTGGATTGACTCTTCAAGGGGAATATGACTGGTGCATGCAGATTGGTACTCAGTAAGGAACTCTGGGAAAAATAAACATGATTTGAGGTATATGTTACATGAATAATGAGGAGTAGACAAGGAAAAAACTGTTGGCTGGAAAGTAGAGCATATGAAAGGGAGCCATAGAAAATAATTGTGGGAAGATAAATTGGATCAAGTTAGAATGTGCGTTGGGGGGGGTCTTGACTCAAGCTGAGGAATGTGAACTTTATTCCCTGGGGATGGATGGAAAGCCATCAAAAATTCTTGAGCAGAAATGTGACATAGCAATGCCTCAGAAAGACGAATGAAGTCACAATGTGTATGATGGATGTGCAGGGACCGGAAGAGGGTAGACAACTTAGGAGTCTTTTAAAATAATCCATGTCAGGGACATTGACTATCTAAAAGAAGGTGAATGGGAGGGCAGAGGAGAAAATCTGGGAAACATGAATATGGAAGTAGAGGTACATAGGCTGAGCCTTTGACTGAATAGGGAATGGAGAAGAAAATTGGATTTTCAGGGGAAGAGAATGAGTTTGGTTTGGGACAGGCTGAGTTGACCTGTAGGAGACAAGAGCAGATGATTATGGAGCAAGGGGACATGGAAACATGAAGCTTGGTGCAGTGTAATGGTCTGAAAAGGCTAACCCAGTTGACAGAGGCAGCAGTGTCCAGGCAGGTGTTGGGACAGGTGCTAGACTGTTCTAGCTGGGTGAGGGTGGCAGGATTTGTATTTTTCATTCTAACTTGCCCTGAATTGTTGTTGAATGTCCTGAAAGAGCACTGAGGCTTTGCCCGCTGGCCCCTGGGATTGTCTGTCCAGACTTTGGTATTTTAAGACCGCATTAATATAAAGGATTTGGTTTTGATTGAACGACTATTAGTATTTTTAAAGATGGTTATATTTGTCAAACATCTGTTTTGTTTTAGAGAAAAATCTTTCCCACTGGAATGACTGATGGTTTTTAACATCCCCGGGACATAGTTGTCTTTGTCAGGAGAGGGGAGAGGCCCTGGCCTCTTGGCTTTGAAAACTGCCCAGCAGTTTGGCATCGAGAACATTTGCTGGGTCTTCTCCATGGAGACTACCGCAAGAGTAGAAACAGTGGGTATCTTGTGATAGGATTAGGTCTGGGGATAATGTGTCCTCCATTTGGGTTCTTTTTTTTTTTTTGGTGGTAGATTTTATTGCTCCTAAGTAAAGTTTAATTTTGTGGCCGAATTTACAAGCATGAAACTAGATGCTACTAAACACATATTTACTTTCCTGACTTTGCCATTTCTTTGGCTTTTCTAGGCCGGGTTTACTCACAGTATTCAGTCTCTGCCTTACCAGCTTCTGGTGCTGCTGGTAATGCTTCTGTTGGAGATGGGCTGGCATTCTCCATGAAAGCACTGATTGGCCTCCACGTCAATGATGGAGGCCAATGATGGCCTCCATGCGTATGATCAGAGGTGTTTTACAGCTGGAGATCCTGAGATGTACTTTCGTTCTTTGACCAGCAGCATGCAAGATGATAAGGACCAGGACCTGGAAATGGGCATAGCAGCTATCTCAGCTGCAGTAATGACATCTGAGGTGGCTTCTTGTAGGAATCCCTAGAGAAACAGAGTTCAGTGATCTTTTAATAGACTTAAGTTATTTCTTCTCTTGTGTCTATCCTGGTGTCAGAGTCCTTAGACTTTATACCCAACAACTAAATAGCTGAAAACAAAGCCTTGTCAGGCTTCTCTATCATTAAGTGCATTTCCTAGGAGAACCCTTGTAATAAATCCATTTTTCCATGATGGACTGGCCAACTGGTACACCATGAAACCTTACTAGCTGGAGGGAAGTGTCATGAAACTAAGGGAACCAACTGACCAGAAAAGAGAAAAATGTTGAGCCACTTGGGATATCTCTTTGAATATTCTGTAACCAATTACTGATTATTTTATGCTCTTAGACATTTTGAGTGTATTAATTGGGAATCAATTGTGAGATAAAGCCAATAGGATGAATGTGTTCTTTGTATGCCTTATGCTGGTTAAGTCTTATTTCTTGAATTAGCTTTGTCAGAAGCTATTCATGATCCCAGAGATTTTAACATTCAGGAGCCAGTTGAATTTCTAGCAATATGTGATCAAATATGATCCTTGTGGGTCTGGAAGGTTAGAACAGGAGCTGGTGTATAAGTGGACGTATGATGGGGACCAGTCCAAGATGAATAAGGGCAGAGGACAGAGGAGTATGAATTAAAGGAAACTGAGGAGGTGCAGGCCACCTTGAAGTAAAAGCAGATGTATTTGTGGAATATGAGGAACATCTTATCAGCTAATCAACATCAGTGTGGGTCCAAGGGGGACTATCTTTAGAATCCATGTAACAGAGTATAAGTCTCGTTTATGTTTTCCTTACTGTTGATATTTTTATTCCAGCTTTTCAGAGGTGCAAACAAAGAACTGATAGATCATATAGCTGGAAAGTGATGGAGCCAGGTATTTTTAATTTCAGAGATCACACATTTTGTCTGCAGAAAAGCATATTAGACATACTAGAAAAATATTTATTTAGCTGTGTCAGGTCTTAGTTGCAGCATGTGGGATCTTTGTTGCATTACATGGGATCTTTCCCTGTGGTAAATGGACTCTCTAGTTGTGGCTCACAGGCTTAGTTGCTTCATGGCATGTGGGATCTTAGTTCCCTGACCAGGGATGATCAAACCAATGTCCCTTGTATTGCAAGGTGGATTCTTAACCACTGGACCATGAAGGAAGTCCCTGTATGTGTATGTGTATATATAAATATTCTTTTAATTCATTTTATTATTTAGATCATATAAATCTATGCTTACCAATTCCTAATCTCTATTATGTGACCCTCCACAGCAATAGAGAATGAGAGTTTGTTTGATTGAATTACTTCATAAGCTTAAAGACCACAGTGGGATCAACTTTGGAGTCACAAATAGATCATACTTTCCCTGTTGGTTCTACCAAATTTGCCACTGATGGGCATGTATGCATGCATGATCTGGTGGCTGTTTCTTTCCAGTCTCAGAAATAGAGAATTTTAAGAGAGGGTTGTAGTATACTAATGTGGTATCAGATAGTTCCATTGTTAACTGGTATTTATGGAAGTGGGAGCAGGGGGCAGCAGTTTTTCAGGGAACGTTTTGCATTTTAGTCTTACTACAATCAACAGATTCCTATAGGGATCCTGCAGTTCTTTTCAACAACCTAACTTCCTCCCACAGCCATTTTTGCATCATCTGTTGTGTGCAAAGAAGGTGCTCAGATTCTTTGTCCTCTAGGAATTGAAAATCCACTAATCTACCAATGGATGGTACTTTTTTTCCCTAAAGGGTGATTTACTGCAATTTTGTTTATTTATGCTGATAATATGCGTGGATCTCTCTTTTCCCTATGGCTCTAGGACTTTGGGATGTTTTCTTTTCCTCTTATCAGCCAGGAGCTAGTACAAAACACATCTTTGGACTACCCCCAGAACTCTATTAACTTCATCTCCCTGACTTCCAGGGAAGTCAAAAGCTCAGTAGTTGATGGACCTGACTTGGTGCCCAGTCTGCTCCAGCAAAATTCTCTGGACAAGCTGAAGCAAAGCATATGATTTGCCTCTCCACTTAAGAAGGATATTCACATGAAGTGCTAAATTTGTAGCCTATATGGAGAGGCACAGGTATGGTGATGGCCAGCCTCATGGTCCCTGCACCTATCGAAGGCCGCATTAGCATTTGTCTGTCTGACTATGGATTGTTGTTTTTGGCAAGTATCAGCAGTGATATTTTGAAACCTTTTCTGGCTTCTTCTTCTCATCCAGGATGCCAAAACTTATCCCCGTTGAGACAGGTGTATGTTCAAATGTAAGCTAATATGAATTCAGCATATAAATTATAGACACAATTGATCTGAAGTCTACATAACTTGAAAACTCAAAAGTTGAAAATTCTGATTTATTTCTCTCTTTTTTAAGTAGAAAAAAGCACCCCCCAACCAAACAACAAGATAAGCTGAGTTTTTGAGATGACCTTGGTGTCCTCCTTCTCCCTACAATGGGTCTTTGACCTCTTCAATGATAGAGGGCCAGAGGATTCAAAGATACTTAGTGAAGTCATGGTTGGGCCTTCTAGTACGTCATGGGCTGACTAACTTAGGATATCTGTTCTGTTCTGCTCTCTGTATAGGACCCTGTGGAATACCACCAAGGTTAACTCTGGTGCCCTTTGGGAATTCACCAAACTCTAACTCTCTTCAGTGAAGTCTCCTGTTGTCCTATGTAACTCTGAAATTCCTGCTCCTTTCCCCATTCCTCCTCGTGCTGTAGGCATGAATACTTGGATTCTACTCTTTGGGGCCAAGAACACTGCAAATCTCTCATAACTCTGGAAAAAATGGAGGTTATTGTGCTTGGAGTCAAAGCATTTTAATTTTTTGTCAGGAAACAGTAAACAAATCATTCATTCATTTATTCATTTGGCAGTTAAGAAATTATTGAGTACATTTTTTGTGTGCCCAAGAATGTTCTGGAAATTGAGAATATAGGGTGGAAAATTGAGAATGTAGGGTGGAAGTCCAAGTAGAACCTGTACAGTTTTGTCATTCATCTTCAGGCATGTAGATGTCTTATGTCTCAACTTATGAAGAGGAGGGGCTGCTTCCCACAGCGGCTGAGTTCACACAGTTACAGCTTCCTTCCCGTTTCCTCTAGAGCTGCTCAGCCTGATGGTGATTTTTAAGGACCAGAAAACATGGGATGCTTGTCCATCTCAAGTGTGACAGCGTATTTGCAGAGTCCCTGCTATTTGAAGCCACACGAGAGGACCAGTTTCCTGCGGAAGCATACTTAGGATATCACATATTTTCTAGGATGGTCCAATGACAATTTCATATAATTCCTTGAGGGGGGAGATCAGTCCATTAAATGGGTAACTAAATAAAATTTTATTTTAAAATCCTGTAAGTCTTTTCACAAATAAAAACATATCCTTATCAAACTAGGAAGTCTAAATTTTGGTTGAGAAAAGTAAGCTGAGACAAAGTGTAAATTGTATGTTGATAGTTTTCAGTACCATCTGAGCACAGTTGGCATTTACCTTGATCAGCAATTACAGGCTGACAGCAGTTTTCCAACTGCATAGCCAAGTACACCAAAAAGGAAGGTAGGGGAAGTTCCAGCTATGGGTTTGATTTCTGTTATGGATTTCATTAAGAATCTCATTTATGGATTAATTTATGGATCCCATTAAGGATCATATTTACAAAAAATTTGAGTGCATTGTTTTGCCATAGAAGAACTTGAGGAGTAGTTCCTCCTTCACTCTCCTACTCTGTATGAACCTGAGCAAAACCAAATGTGGTGGTGAGCTCAGGTAAGCAAAATGGGAGCTGGTGATAATCTGTAGGTCTTGATATTACTGACAGGTCTTATGCATTTAGAGCTCTGTCAGAGATTGTGAGGGAGGGGGTTGGAGTTTTCGTCCTGGTAATTGGTGTGTTTGATCAACCAACAGCATCCAAACAAGTTAGGCTAAGGCATGACCATGGATTTCACTACCCACTGAAGACTCATCCGGAGTCCTCCTAAATTAACTGGAAGCATGGGATTGCGGTCTTTTGTGTGTCCAGTCTGTCTTTCTATTGCAAACTCTCTGTCTTCTCTCAGCATTTCCCTTGAGAAAGAAGGAAAACCCATTTCTTTTCCTGCCCCTCAGGAAAGGCTTAGTTCTTATTCTCTCTTCAATTCTTTTCAGCAGCCAACTTTCCCGGCTTGGAAAGGAAAGTGAAACCATAAAGGAGAGTGGCATCTGCTGGAGTGTTTATGCCCACACTTAATGCCTAACTTGGGTTCAGTTCAGTTGCTCAGTTGTGTCCGACTCTTTGCAGCCCCATGCAGCACACCAGGCTTCCCTGTCCATCACAACCCTTGGAACTTGCTCAGACTCATGTCCATCGAGTTGGTGATGCCATCCAACCATCTTATCCTCTGTTGCCCCCTTCTCCTACTCCTTCAATCTTTCCCAGCATCAGGATCTTTTTCAGTAAGTCAGTTCTTCGCATCAAGTGGCCAAAGTATTGGAGTTTCAGCTTCAGCATCAGTCCTTCCAATGAATATGCAGGACTGATTTCCTTTAAAATGAACTGGTTGGATCTCCTTGCAGTCCAAGGAACTCTCAAGAGTCTTCTCCATCACCACAGTTGAAAAGCATCGATTCTTCAGTGCTCAGCTTTCTTTATAGTCCAACTCTCACATCCATACATGACTACTGGAGAAACCATAGCTCTGACTAGATGGACCTTTGTTGGCAAAGTAGTGTCTCTCCTTTTTAATATGCTGTCTAGGTAGTCATAGCTTTTCTTCCAAGGAGCAAGAATCTTTTATTTTCATGGCTGCAGTCACCATCTGCAGCAATTTTGTGTAAATCAAAAGATAAAGGCGTGTTATTTTCTGATGAAAATTTCTTTTTTACTTTCTTAGAGGAAGAGGATGGCAGAATGGGGTATCTGAAAACATATCTAGCAGGGATATCTAGCAGGAGTGTGTACAGTGTGGTTCAGAGCTTAATAAATATGAGACATAGTCTGGAAATAGAAGTTATACATCTCCCCTAGGCCTCTTGGAATATCCCAGATGGGACTCCCTTGGGCTTCTGTGTCAGTTACTAGCCTTCACTGAACCCAGTGTAAGTGCCAGACACTGTATGAGTACTTCATGTGTATCTCATATAATCTTTACAACAGTCCTATGGGGTAAGTTTTGCATCATTTTAAGATGAAGAAAATGAAGTGCTGAACAATCAAATAACTTTTCAAGATCATACATTTGGTAAGTGACTGCATTGGGATTCTTGCATTTTTTAAAGCCTCTTGGATATCCCCAGTGAGGATCTCATAATCCTGTTTAAAGAAATGCCACGATAACCTTGAGTAGACCAGCTACACACATCCAGCTATGCATCCCTAAAGCCCAATGATGTTTGGCATAGGTGAGTAGAACGGCTCCAACAGTGGGCTGGAGGAAGCAAGGTATATAGATCTGAGGAGTGTTTATGGTAGAATTAAACATGGGCAGGGCTTGAACAGAGGGTCTTGCATACTGTCCCTTCATCCCTGGGTCCCATTCTTCTTTTGAAGAGGGGAGCAGATACTTTTCATTGTCTTGAAATCTCAAGGTCCCAGGGAGGGCAGGGCTCTGACAATGCAGTGGTCTGTGTGAGAAATGCTGAGACTCAGGTGTGTGTTGTATAGGCAAGGGCACTAATGCTGATTGCAATCTTTTTCCCTCCACAACACCCAGCAAACCTCAGAGAAGGAGGCTTCTTGGCCAAACTCTTTCTTCAAGGAGAAAGAGACATGAATAGCCATTAGTAGACGATGCCAAGATACTGCTTAGGAAAGCCAGCGTCATATGTTCATTCGTTTTGTAACCCCAGAAAATGACGTCATGTGTAATACGGATCAGAAGACAGAGACATGGAATGAACTCTGGAAATAACCACAAGACCTGGGAAAAGGTTGAGGGTATGTGAGAAATTATTTTGAGTAAATTGTTAGAGTTAGACTTGAAAGACTAAGGCTGTTCAATAGTAAACTAGGTCCTCAGTTTGAATGAAGGTCTCTGCTTTTTTGCTTTTCAAAATGTGATTCATGTCATTGGTATCAACTAGCTTGTTCGAAAGGGAGAATTTTAGTTCTTGTCTTGGATTTACTGAAACATTTGTCTGCAAATATTTGCATTTGTAGGGTCTGCATTTTCAAAAGATCCCTAGGTGGCTTGTATGCACAGTGAGGTTTCAGAACTATTGTGCTAAAACATAGTAGATATAGAACAGTGTATCAGGTATTGATCAGTGGTCTCAGTCTTGGCTGCACATTCAGATCACTTGGGCAACCCCACCCCAGACCAATTAAATCAGGTTCTTTTGGAGTAGGGCCCAAGTATTGACATAAAAAAAAAAAAAGTCCATGATGTACAGGTAGATGGTGGGTGAGTGTTGCCATGTTAATTGGAGTTCTGAAAGAACTGGCCTCTGGTGTGGTACTACTTAGTGTATTTGTTAGTGATTCAGAAGAGTAACTGTAAGATACACTGATTCCATCTGCAGATGATCGAGAATTGCACAAGATTGCAAGCTAACATCCTGAAACCCATCAGGACTAAAATGTTAAGTGACTGTGGCAGGAGGGGAGAAAGTGTGGACAAGTAGAAGAGGTCTTGTACATCTCTGGGGGCCCCATCCTACCACATCAGAAAAGTATCCAAGCGTCAGCGTGAGCTACAAGTGAATAATGATTCGGCAATGATAGCAGGGCATAGTTAAATAGCAGAGAAAAATCGGAGCATGTGAAATGTAAGGAGTGAGAAACCCTGATGTCACCTTCCCCTGCTATCTGATATGGTTAGGACTTTGTATAGTGTTGTCCTTGGTAGGGTGCTGGGGCTGAAGAGCCATTAGGATGAACTTGGGATATTTTCAGAGGAGACTCATATATATCAAGCATGAAATAAAGGACAAAAGGTGGATTTTATTTAGTATGTTTAAAAAAAACTAAGGGGAAAATGTAACATTTTTAAAATATGAAACAGTGCTTTTGTATGAAAGATGGTAATTAGCTGATCTCTTTTACCAGAAGGAGATTAGAATAGAGAATAGACTCTATTTAGGAAAAAATTTATGATGTAAAATGGGAGGAGATTGTGAAAAGGGGTATGATGAAAAGAAACTTATGTGCTTCTGTTGCTTTGGGGCCCTTTGCTTAGAGGCCGAAACAGATCTTAATAATGTACCTGGAAAGTGAGGCTCCTACCAAAGGCTAAATGACAGACTCTTGCTCTCAGGGGGTGACATATTGTCCTGGGTTTCTGCAAATTGACATTGACAAAGTTGGTATTTCTTGAGTTTGCTTGAACACCTGAGCCAACTTTGATTTGTACATACCCAGTCTTAGCTGGGGGAGAAGGCAATGGCATCCCACTCCAGTGCTCTTGCCTGGAGAATCCCATGGATGGAGGAGCCTGGTAGACTGCAGTCCATGGGGTCGCTAAGAGTCGGACACAACTGAGGGACTTCACTTTCACTTTCACTTTCATGCATTGGAGAAGGAAATGGCATCCCACTCCAGTGCTCTTGCCTGGAGAATCCCATGGATGGAGGAGCCTGGTAGACTGCAGTCCATGGGGTCGCTAAGAGTCGGACACAACTGAGGGACTTCACTTTCACTTTCACTTTCATGCATTGGAGAAGGAAATGGCAACCCACTCCAGTGTTCTTGCCTGGAGAATCCCAGGGATGGGGGAGCCTGGTGGGCTGCTGTCTATGGGGTCACACAGAGTCAGACACAACTGAAGCAACTTAGCAGCAGCAGCAGTCTTAGCCAGGAGAAGACAATGGCACCCCACTCCAGTACTCTTCCCTGGAAAATCCCATGGGCAGAGGAGCCTGGTAGGCTGCAGTTCATGGGGTCACTAAGACTTGGACACGACTGAGCGGCTTCACTTTCATTTTTCACTTTCATGCATTGGAGAAGGAAATGGCAACCCACTCCAGTGTTCTTGCCTGGAGAATCCCGGGGACAGGGGAGCCTGGTGGGCTGCCGTCTATGGGATTGCACAGAGTGGACACAACTGAAGTGACTTAGCAGCAGCAGCAGTCTTAGCCATCTAGTACTATAGGAAACCTTATTTATTCTGATAAAGAGCATCTACAGATTACCTCAGTGAATTATCAGAATTGATGGAAAACATGCAAGCTTTATCTTTGAGACTGTAAGCAAGACAAGGGTGCCCTCTGTCATCATTTTTGTTTAGCTTCGTTTTGGAGTTCCCAAACAGCATATAAGATCAGAGAAATTAAATATATGTAAACATTAGAAGGGAAGAAACAAAGCTATAGTTCACATAAAATATGAATAACTAGAGTTTATTAGAAAACCCCAATGAGTATATAAGTAAGTGATTGGAATTACTCAGAATTTGGTGATGTGGCTGGATATAAAAATCAGTTTAGTAAAACGGATCACATTTCTACTCACCAACTACAATTGAAAATTAGTTGTGAAAAGATAAAAAATCTAAGATACTAGAGTTTCACATCCAGTAATGGCTGACCAGGATAGTTCAAACCAGTCCTCAGAGAAAAGGTGGACAAAATACAAAAGTAAGCATTTGAAGGTGCTATGTAGGCAGTGATAATTTTCAGATTCAGGATCTGGAGTGAGAGAAGCCTTTGGAAAAGTGAATTCAGCATTTCGGGATTGCTTTTCATTTTGAGGTAACCTCAGATTCTGACAAGAAAAGCAACAGCTGAGAGGTCCAGAAGCTGACCAGAGCTGTTAGTACTTTCACAGAACTGGAGGAATGAAGCGGATTCCCAGGTGGCGCTAGTGGTAAAAGAAGTGGCTCCAATGCAGGAGACCTGGGTTCAATCCCTGGGCCAGAAAAACCCCCTAGTGAAGGAAGTGGCAACCCACTCTAGTATTCTTGCTTGGAAAATTCCATGGACAGAGCAGCCTGGCAGGCTACAGTCCATGGAGTTGCAAAGAATTGTACATGACTGAAGCAACAGCACAGAGGGGTGAAGAGTAGAATTAAGGCCCAACTAGAAGAGGACGTCCTGATAAACATCCCAGGCTTTTAATTAAGACTCTACAGACCTATACACTGGGAGTAAAAGTGAACCTGAACTAGACAAGTCCAAATAGGATAAAGCTTAAATCAGCTGAATTCTGATTGGACCTTAACCTCAAATTAAATCAATTAAATCCTCTCTGGAAAATAATAATATCATCCAGAGCAGTGTATTACTTGTACAGTTTTTCCTGAAAAAATGCCCTCAAAAGTAATTAGATATACAAAAAGACAAGATTTGACTGAAAAACAAGATAAACAATAACAATGAAAATGACCCTAAAGGAAACATATCAAATACAGACTTTAAAATAATCATGATTAGTACATTAAAATATCTAGAAGAAAATATAGAGAATGTTGACAAAAGCAAGAAACTTAAAAGAAGAATCGAATGGGTATTATAAATGGAAAAAATGTGATACTAAAATTACGAACTCAATGGGTAAATTTAACTTCATGTTAGACATAGATAAGAAAAAGAATAAATTGTTAGATCAGAATAAAATATATGTATTGAAGAATGAAATGGAAATGGATGGACAATTTTAGAAGAGCATTAGGTATATATGTGACAGAATGAAAATGTCTGAGAAGAGCTGATGAGAGAGGATGTGACAGAAGTAGTAGCTGGTTAAGTAGTGGCTGAGAATTTTCCAAACCAGATGAAAGACTTCCACCTACAGGCTCAAGAAATGCTATATCTTTTCTTAATGGGACAAATAAAGAATATCTGGACACTTTATTTCCTCCTGTCTCTTGCTTCTGGTGTTTCTTTTAGAAACAGCTGTCAGTCTTCCTGTTGCTCCAGTGAAGATCCTATTATTTCTTTTCCTCTGGCTTCCAATACCCAATAGATGGTTATTGGCAGAGGGGTAGAGAATAGGCCACTTGAATAAAGACCAGTAATGGACCCATGAATATAAGGATATCTGTTATAATTATTGGGGAGAGTGGAAGAAAAAGGAAGTATTTTTAATAAACCACGCTGAGACAATTGATTATATAATACATTTGAAAAATAAATGAAACTTGTTTCCTACCTAACATGATACTCAAGAATTAATTTCAGGTATACTAGTGACCCTCATGTAAAAGGCAAGACTATAAAATATTTTGAAATTAATGTAGGAGAATGTCATTGTCACATTAGGATAGAGAGGATTACTTAAATAAGACACAAAAGATTGACAAACCTAGACAGCATATTAAAAAGCAGAGATGTTACTTTGCCGACAAAGGTCCATAGAGTCAAAGCTATGGTTTTTCCAGCAGTCATGTATGAATGTGAGAGTTGGACCAAAAAGAAAGCTGAGCGCCAAAGAATTGATGCTTTTGAACTGTGGTGTTGGAGAAGACTCTTGAGAGTCCCTTGGACTGCAAGGAGATCCAACCAGTCCATCCTAAAGGAGATTAGTCTTGAATATTCATTAGAAGGACTAATGCTGAAGCTGAAGCTCTAATACTTTGGCCACCTGATGGGAAGAACTGACTCATCTGAAGAGACCCTGATGCTGGGAAAGATTGAAAGCAGTGGGAGAAGGGGATGACAGAGGATAAGATGGTTGGATGGCATCAGTGACTCAATGGACATGAGTTTGAGCAAACTCCAGGAGTTGGTGATGGACAGGGAAGCCTGGCGTGCTGTAGTCCATGGGGTTGCAGAGTCATACACGACTGAACAACTGAACTGACTGATAACATATTTTGAAATTAATGTAGGAGAATGTCATTGTCATATTAGGGTAGAGTGGATTACTTAAATTAGACACAAAAGATTACCCCTACAGGGAAATGTTGATTATGCTGCTAAGTCGCTTCAGTCGTGTCTGACTCTGTGCGACCCCATAGATGGCAGCCCACCAGGCTCCCCTGTCCCCGGGATTCTCCAGGCAAGAACACTGGAGTGGGTTGCCATTTCATTCTCCAATGCATGAAAGTGAAAAGTGAAAGTGAAGTCGCTCAGTTGTGTCTGACTCTTAGCGACCCCATGGACTGCAGCCTACCAGGCTCCTCCATCCATGGGATTTTCCAGGCAAGAGTACTGGAGTGGGGTGCCATTGCCTTCTCTGAATGTTGATTATAATAGTCTGTAATAAAATTAATTTTTTGTTTATTGAGAGATATTACAAATTGTATGAATATATTACTCAGAATATACAAAGTCCAACTAATGAATTAGAAAGAGAAATAACCTAATGGGAAAATGGACCAATGAAATAAGTAGTGATTTTACAGAATTAGTTTCATCTGACAGATGGATCAATGGTCAATTTGATTACCATCTGGGAAATGCACATTGAAATCACAATGCACTGCCATTTCATACTCAGTTGTTGAACCAATGTCAAGTGTTAACTGGTATATAGAGATATAGAAATTTTTACCTACTGCTATTAGGAATAGAAATGGGTATATCCATTTTGGAACTATGTTTGGCAGTGTCTAACCTTGAGCATGACCTATGAATTGTAAGACCATATATGTATACAATATATAAAATTGTATACAATTGTACAATTGTATATACAATTGTAATTGTATATACCTTAGAGAAAATTGTGCATATGTGTACCAAGAGGTGTACAAAACTATTCTTAATGGTATTTTTTATCATAGAGGTATATAATGTGTGTTTATATAGGTTAAATACATAAATAAAATATAAAGTAATATAAAAATAGCCTAAAGGTTTTTTGTGATGGTTACTCTTATGTGTCAACCTGAGTTGACACATGTGTATCATGGAGTGCCCAGATTAAACATTATTTCTAGGTTTTCTATGAAGGTGTTTCTGGATGAGATTATCATTTTAACTGGTGACTCAGTAGATTACAATTTTCAGTCTGGATGGGCATTATCCAATCTATTGAAGGCCTAGAAGGGGACGACAGAGGATGAGATGGCTGGATGGCATCACTGACTCAATGGACGTGAGTCTGAGTGAACTCCGGGAGATGGTGATGGACAGGGAGGCCTGGCGTGCTGCGATTCATGGGGTCGCAGAGAGTCGGACACGACTGAGTGACTGAAATGAACTGAACTGAACTGAAAGAAAACAAAAGGCAGAGAAAGGAGGGATTCACCACTTTTTTGCTCCTGCTTGCCTGTTTGAGGTGGGGCATCTGTCTTTTACTTTTAGATTGGAATTTATATTATCAGCTCCCCTGGTTCTCAAGCCTTCAGACTTGGGCTAGAATTACACTATCACCTCCCCTGGGTCTTTGGCCAGGGGAAGTGATGGTGTAATTGCATGGAACTTTTGTAAATGCATGGAACTTTCCAGCCTCCACAACTGTATGAATCAATTTCCATGCTCATGTATATTAGTAATTCCCTATTTATAACAGACCTAATAGGATATAGTTTGGTTCTGTTTCTCTGGAAAACCCCAATAGATTTATCAAGAAAAAGATGTAGATTTATACAGTGGAATACTATGCAGCAGTGAATATGAAAAAATTTACATGCCCTGTCAGTGATCAACACACAGTATTGAATTAAAAAGAACAAGTCATTAAAGAAGAATATATTGGCTTAACTCCATGATCATAAAGTTCAAACATAGATATTAAACTGTATATTGTTTCAGAATAACTACATAGGTAGTAAACCTTATAAATTACTGACACTGTTACCTCTAAGGAGGAAGGAATGAGCTGTAATCTGTGATGTATACAAGTGGCTTCTGGGTATGGTGGTGTTCAATTTCTTGAAATTGATGGTAGGTGTTAATTAAAGAAAAACTACAGCATCAATATCTCTCCCCTGTGCAAGGCTGGGTGGTGATGCCCCGTGAGTCTGTAGTCACCCTGTTCTGGCAAAGGATGTGCATTGTGTGTGAATTAAGTATAGAGAGCCAGTCTTGGTTTCAGCCAAATCTCCAGTTGCAGATTTCCTTTGAGAATTGTCCTTTTCAAAACTATTAATTCATATTTGTTAACAAACCTGTTTGTTTCAAATCATTTATGACCAGATTGCCAAGATACAGGTGCTGATATAGCTACTTACTTTCACAAGATCTTTGGAGACTATTTGTGACACGTTAAAATTGTTCTCCTTCTGTCCTGCCTAACAAATTCTGAAAAGTTTGGGATGATTAGTTTTTCTAAGCTGAAGGCCTCCACGCAAGGTCAGATTAAGGTTTTCTCTCTATTTTGATTCCATGAACGTTAAGGTTTGGCTCTCCCACATTGAGTACTGTTGTACATTTCTCCCTGGTGTAAGGAAGGAGGTTTCTGTTGGGCAGTAGAAGCCCAGGTCAACTCCAGCCAAGAGTTTTGGAGAACTCTCTTTGAAAGCACAGCTTGGTATCGCACAGTGGCTTTCAGTTCAAAGGTGACCCTTTATTTCTGCTCCTCCTCCTCCATCATCCTTTGTTTGTTTAGGCTACTGGTTCTTCCTCCAAGCATTCTGAGTAGATGTGGGTGGAGAGAAGAGCAGGAGGGGGTGTGTGTGTATGTGTGTGTGTGTGTGTGTGTGATTTGAGTGAGGAGGCTGAATTTTCACAGACTCCTTTTTTACTTAGCATTTGTTCATGCTCATCTACTCCCAATCTTTAATTCTTACCAACCTTTCTCCACCTTAGTGGATTTCAGTCTTTCTTTTGTTCCTGGTGTTTGGGACTAGGATGTATCTCGAACACCATATGCCCCCTCACCAATCTGGCAAGGACAGAAGGCAGGATTATAAGATCCTAAAGCAACTGAACTGAACTGAACTGAAAGGTGAGGGGAGGGTGAGAAGTGGAAGGAGGGAGGTTTGTTTGTGTTTTCCAGAGAGCTGCATGTGATTTCAGGCTGCCAGCCTTTGCTGGTTTGAAGTCCTTGGCAATAACCCTTGCTCGTTTCCTTCTGAGAATCCATGAATTATCACGAGGTCTTTTAATAAGCTGACAGTAGTGGTCGCTCGGTGTTCTAATAAGGGAGGAGACATTGCCTCATGGCCTTAGGCACTATTGGTGGTGAAAGAATGTAAACTGCTAAAGCCACCCCTGCCTGACCAGGTGCTCAGCTCAGACCCCGTTACAGCTGAAAACACAGGAACTGAAAAGCACCTAAAATACCCTGAATCTTCACAAAAGGAGAGTCCAGCTCCAGCCCACAGTGACATGGCTTTATGGGAGGAGAAGATCTGAGTAAGGAAAGAGAGAGAAAGAAAAAAAGAAACGGTGCTTAAATGAGCCAGGAGAACAGTTGTGTGTGGCTTTTCGAGGCTTTGTGATAGTGTGCACCTCCGGGTTCATTTGGGGTTGTTTATTGACTTTTTAGACTGTGTATAGGAGATCCTAAGACCTTATCAAGTATTGTAACCCCTATCTGATTGGAAGTGGGTGAATGCATCAATTAAAAGGGGTGTATATATTTGGCTCTGGTGGGGGAGCGGTGATTCAACAATCCAGCCACAGAAGGTGGAGGCCACTTGAAAAGCCTTCATCCCAGGCCAAGCCTTGGGGGCCGCCTCTGTCCTCTCCCCAAGGGGCTCTGTGCCAGGACCCCCAGAGGGTGGAGAGCCTATGATAGCTAAATCGCTGGATGCCTGCTGCCTGCCTGCCTGCTGGGGAAGACCCTGGAGTTGGCTTGGGCCTGCTTCTGTTTTATAGCCTGATGGATTTGGGCTCTCCCTTTCCCTCTTCAGAGGCCTACAATCTGCACCAAATGTTTCACATTACTCAGTGTGAAAAACCTCCTATTCTTTCAGATTTTTTACAAGTTCATACATCCGTGGAAACCCGATATTCCATATTTCATTCTGCTTCGTGGATGTCATTGTGAGGGATGCGGGTTCACATGCAACAGGCCTCTTCTGGCTTTGATCAGTTTGACCGCAACTAATTGTAAATGGAGAACAAATGAAAGAAATATTTACAAATTTCATGGGAATTCAGGCGGGGCCTAAGCCTCCCCTAATGCCTCCATTCACAGTAAATGTTTATTGAATACTTTGACTCTACTGTGCACTTCAGTATTTATATAGTATTAGGTTTTAGCTTGTTCTGAAGGAATCCAAAGAGTCAGTAAACTGACCTTCCCTGTCTCCCCATGTTACCCCCTTCCCTTCTGCAAACTTCCTTTCTTTTGCATTACAAAATCTGCTGCTGCCTAAAGAAAACCAACTCAAATTCCAAAGCTACAGCTGTAAGAAGGGGAAGGAGAGAAAGGGATGGAGAGAAGAAGGAGGGGTGAGGGGAAGGACCGTAAAATTTAAAACAAATTTTGAGTTGCACAGTCGAGTTGGGAAAAGTCAAATGAAAATGTTCGAGATTTGTTCAAAATAAAGTCATAAATGCTTGGAGCCAAGTTAAGCAGCTGTTGGGTCAGGCAGGCTAAGGCCTGAAAGGCAGCACCAACTAAGAGCTGAGTATTATGCAATTAAGAAGCAGTTGCCTGGTTATAAAGAAACATCCATAGTCCTGTAGAAGGATTTCTTTCTCTTTTTTTAAATTTATTTTTAACTGGAGGAAAATCGCTTTACAGAGTTGTGTTGGTTTCTGCTGTACAACAACATGAGTCAGCTGATATATGTATAAGTATACATACGTCCCCTCCCTCTTGAGCCTCTCTCCCCGCCCCCATCCCACCCCTCTAGATCATCATAGAGCACCAGGAGGGCTCCCTGTGCTATTCAGCGACTTCTCACCAGTTATCTGTTTTACGCGTGATAGTGTATTTACGTCCATGCTACTTTCTCCATTTATCCCACTCTCTCCTTCCTAAGAGGATTTCTGATTTAGGACTTTCCATTTCTAAACATACTTTTCCAGAAGAATTTTTGTTCACTCAGGAACCAAAATAAGTTTTGTGATTTCTCCCTGGAGGTAGTGGAGTGGGGTCACTCTATGGCTTGGAAAGGGTCAGCTGACACTCCCCCCACCCCACCCCGATCCAGCTTCCCTGCCTCATGGCATAAGCTGGAAGTCCTGTCAGCCCCTGTCTTCTTCCCACTGCTGTCAGGAGCTGCTGGCACTTCCCATGGCAGCTTGGACAAGTGGTGGTCCAGATACCAAAAGGTAGACAGGAGGTAACCTCTTTCTGGAGAGTCATTTGGCTACCACTTTGGATGGCAAGTGCTTTTGAGGTTGGCCAATCAATGCTCCAACAACTGCTGTCTTAATTAGAAGTATATCACATCTATATCTGTGGTATCCTGGGCCCCTTCCACGCTAGGAGTCGTAAAAGCCAAGCTAGATTCTGTTGTTTATGGATGCTGGCTTAACTTGTTGTTCTCTAAGTTTCTCCAACATTTCCACCCAGGCACAAAAGACATGATTTAGGGGTCATAAAAAGGAGAGGGTGAATGGTCCCAAAGAACCCCAGAACACCCCAAAATTCTGATGAGAGAGGTGTTTGCAAGCAAAGTGGTTGTGCGACAGGAGTGGTGGCTTGAAAAGGAGAATTAGGAGGTAGAGAAGAGGAATGTGGCACTGGAGGAGGTCAACTCCAAAGTTAATAAAAAGTGGAGCCAAGTTCCCAGAAGAGAGTATTCAGAGCATTTTATTACACATTTGCTTTGTAAAATAAAACTTTAACTTTTACTCATTGTTCTCTTTCCAATGGTATCTGGAGCTACACCTCTCAGTCCCAGGAGTTCTTTTTTTTTTCCCAAACAATATCTTCCCATCAAAATGTGCTTGTACAGCTGTGTTTACTCTTAAATGTAAATGGACAATAAGAAAGTTTTCACTTTTAAAGATTATTTCTAAAAAGTGAAATGGACAGAGCTGAAATGGTGGGATTTCTTAGCCACACAGCAGAGCACAGAGCTGGTTGGAAGTGAACTGATCACAGGCGAACAGCTTGACCTTACATGTGGTCAGTTAGTGGGGGACATTGGTCTTCGTGGGTAAGGTCAACTTCTGTAGCTTCAAAATGGGCAAGTTTCTCAGCTGCTGTCTACCTCAGATTCCTCATCTAGAAAGTGGGACAAATAATATGGCCTATGTCACAGCATTGTTTTGAGAACTGAATAAGTCAATGTACATAAAATCTTTAGAGCATTACCTAGCACATAATAGATGGTGCATCAGTATTGGCTGTGCTTTTTGCTTCAGGAGGCAAGAGGTATTTTGTTTATCAGGGAATTCATTAAATTCTCACTGCCGTCTTAGCAACAGAATGTTTATGGAACTTAAATTTCGTTACTCATTTAAAGAGATTCTCTACTTTAGGGCCTTTCTGGGACTAACAATTCTGTCAGTTTACATTTAGTACTCAGGAGTGACTGCTGTGCTTTCACATGTTAGTTATTAAGAATTTTAATTCAGTACTATATGTATTTTAAATCATGTTTTTCTGTGCGTGTGCAGTCATGTCCGACTCTTCACGACCCTATAGACTATAGCCCACCAGGCTCCTCTGTTCATGGGATTTACCAAGCAAGTAAACTGGAGTGGGTTGCTGCCGTGCCCTCCTCCAGGGAATCTTCCTAACCCGGGGATCAGACTCATGTCTCCTGCATTAGGGGCAGTTTCTTTACTTCTTAAGCCATTGGGACTTGTTCCCCTGGAGAAGGGAGAGGAGAAAATCCACTTGGAATGGATTTGTACAAGAGTGCTTGATTAGAAAGATCTTTAAACTTGCTCTTAGCAGTTCCTTAGACTAATTTTCTTCCATGTACCTTAAGCAAGAAAATGGGGGGTTTTCTTAATTATCTATTTTATAAATTTTTGCTGGTCAGATATCAAATGAATTGTTCAGAAGTGAAATTAGAGTGCATGTTCAGTTCAGTTCAGTTCAGTTGCTCAGTTGTGTCCGACTCTGCGAACCCATGAACTGCAGCACGCCAGGCCTTCCCGTCCATCACCAACTCCCGGAGTTTACGAAAACTCAGGTCCATCGAGTTGGTAATGCCATCCAACCATCTCATCCTCTGTCGTCCCGTTCTCCTCCTGCCCCCAGTCCCTCCCAGCATCAGAGTCTTTTCCAATGAGTCAACTCTTCGCATGAGGTGGCCAAAGTACTGGAGTTTCAGCTTTAGCATCAGTCCTTCCAAAGAAGACCCAGGGCTGATCTCCTTTAGAATGGACTGGTTGGATCTCCTTGCAGTCCAAGGGACTCTCAAGAGTCTTTTCCAACACCACAGTTCAAAAGCATCCATTCTTTGGCGCTCAGCTTTCTTCACAGTCCAACTCTCACATCCATACATGACCACTGGAAAAACCACAGCCTTGACTAGACGGACCTTTTTGTCAAAGTAATGTCTCTGCTTTTGAATATGCTATCTAGGTTGGTCATAACTTTCCTTCCAAGGAGTAAGCATCTTTTAATTTCCTGGCTGCAGTCACCATCTGTAGTGATTTTGGAGCCCCCAAAATAAAGTCTGACACTGTTTCCACTGTTTCCCCATCTATTTCCCATGAAGTGATGGGACCAGATGCCATGATCTTCGTTTTCTGAATGTTGAGCTTTAAGCCAACTTTTTCACTCTCCTCTTTCACTTTCATCAAGAGGCTTTTTAGTTCCTCTTCACGTTCTGCCATAAGGGTGGTGTCATCCGCATATCTGAGGTTATTGATATTTCTCCTGGCAGTCTTGATTCCAGCTTGTGCTTCTTCCAGCCCAGAGTTTCTCGTGGTGTACTCTGCATATAAGTTAAATAAGCAGGGTGACAATATACAGCCTTGATGTACTCCTTTTCCTATTTGGAACCAGTCTGTTATTCCATGTCCAGTTCTAACTGTTGCTTCCTGACCTGCATACAGGTTTCTCAAGAGGCAGGTCAGGTGGTCTGGTATTCCCATCTCTTGAAGAATTTTCCACAGTTCATTGTGATCCACACAGTCAAAGGCTTTGGCATAGTCAATAAAGCAGAAGTAGATGTTTTTCTGGAACTCTCTTCCTTTTTCCATGATTCAGCGAATGTTGGCAATTTGATCTCTGGTTCCTGTGCCTTTTCTAAAACTAGCTTGAAAATCTGGAATTTTGCCATTCATGTATTGCTGAAGCCTGACTTGGAGAATTTTGAGCATTACTTTACTAGCGTGTGAGATGAGTGCAATTGTGCGGTAGTTTGAGCATTCTTTGGCATTGCCTTTCTTTGGGTTTGGAATGAAAGCTGACCTTTTCCAGTCCTGTGGCCACTGCTGAGTTTTCCAAATTTTCATGTTAATCAGTATTAATTAATGGAAGCAGAAAGAGGAGGCTACTGACCACTGTGAAGTAGTGTTCTTTAGCTTTCCCATTAAGAATTTGTCTGGACTTCCATGAACAAGGGACAGAAGACATTTATTCCACCTGCAACTTGAGCTATGAAAATTATCCTGTGTCTAAACATTCTAAATGCCTCCAGCATTTTTTCTAAACCGCAATTTAAAGAAGAACAAGAAAGCAAGCAGTTTGCAAATGATGCCTCTGTACCAATGGCCAACATTCCAGTTGTGTTTTATGGGGCTACACCCACATTAAATTGACCAGAATGGGGGTGACCCAATGACAATAGATGCTTTTGTTGCATTGTTTTCATGCAGAGCAAGTGGCATTCCTCAGGCCCCTTTCCATGTAACGCTCCACCACAAATATGTTGCTACTCTTCTTACCTGTGGGACTGGGTCGTATCAACTCTAGCACTTTCAGGCTTATCTGATGGCAAATGAAAACTGATACTGGTGGGGAGGGTTATGACTACTTGGTTACTGGACAGCCATTCACCTCTGTTTCTACATTCTTTAAGCAGTTTCAGTTTAACCCTTAAAAAATGTTTATGAGCAATGAAATATACCCAGATATCCATGAATATATTTATATAAGAAAAATAGAAAATATGCACCTGTATTCTCTTCATATGATATATATTGATATTAGACATTCATTCTGAGATTGGACATTATATCATGATGATAGGTGCATGTGGATTTGCCTGTCCATTTGTTAATGTACTGTAATGTGACTCTGTGTATGTGTGTGTTTATGTGGATATAGGTACATGTGGAATGAAATCTTTTCCCGTGACAATCTGCGAACAGTGCTTCTGTGACTCTGGAGTAAACAAAGCCCCAAACCCATTGATTATGTGAATGTTCCTCATATAATATGTAAATCCTACAACAATGCTAAATATCAGAATTGTGGGAAAACAGAGGTGGTCTTAGAGTATCTTCTATAACATTCATTGCAACATTGTGATTTAATTGTCCTGAAATGTAGCCTAAGAGGTTTGCACCTTTTACCCCTCCTGAGCACTGAGAAAATTATAGGCTCAGCCAAATTACAATGAAACAAAATCTGTTGAAAATGACCAACCTGTTTCTAAAAATGATGATATAAACAATATAAATATTCAATTATTATACATGCTAACACATTCAATATATTCAATTTTTCACCTGCAAATATTTTCTAGAATACCTTGATTTAGTTATATCTACTGTCTGTGAAATTGTATTTTAGCCTTAGGTAAATTCCAAAGAATCACATTTTACTGGAAGTGACTCCAGATGCCATTGAATATAGTAACTGAAAACTGGTAGCATGCCAGATTTTGCCAACAATTGGGTTTGGTTTGGCCTCTTCATATCAGTATGTGTTTGTGTGTGTGTAAACATTTTATTGAGGTATGCTGCTGCTGCTGCTGCTGCTGCTAAGTCGCTTCAGTCGTGTCCGACTCTGCAACCCCATAGACGGCAGCCCACCAGGCTCCCCCGTCCCTGGGATTCTCCAGGCAAGAACACTGGAGTGGGTTGCCATTTCCTTCTCCAATGCATGAAAGTAAAAAGTGAAAGTGAAGTCGCTCAGTTGTGTCCGACTCTTAGCGACCCCATGGACTGCAGCCTTCTAGGCTCCTCCATCCATGGGATTTTCCAGGCAGGAGTACTGGAGTAGGGTGCCATTGCCTTCTCCTTATTGAGGTATAATTGTGCATAATAAACTGCACATATTTAAAGTGTATGATTTGATATTTCACAAGTACATACCTGTGAAACCATCTTTATGACCAAGATCATTAACATATCCATCATCGTGGAAAGTTTTCTTGTAGCCCTTTAGAATCCCTCTTTCCTGTCCTCAGCCCCTCCAGGTAATCACTGATCTGCTTTCTGTCACTATAGATTAGTATGCATTTTCTGAATGGAAGCATATTGTATGTATTCCTTTTTTGTCTGACTTTTTTCACTCAAGATAATTAGTTTGAGATTCATACCTAAATCATAATATTTACAAGGTTTTCTCCTATGTTTGCTTGTAGAAGTTTTATAATTTAGGTTTTATATTAGGATCTATATCCATTTTAAGTTATTTTTGAATATGATCTATGTTCTGTATCTGTGGTTTCATAGATGAAAGTTCATTTTTTTTTATATGAATATAGAATTGTCCCAGTACTATTTATTAGGAAGACTATCTTTTATTTACTGCATTGCTGTGGCACTCTTTTAAAGCTGGATCAATTTAGGGCTTACTTCATTTTCCATTTCTCAGAGGTCACTGTCCCTCATTGACTGATGTCCAGTTCTTGAAAACCATTGTTTCCTATATCTTGTCTATTTTTATTTATTTCAAATGGGAAGTTAAGTCTGATCCCTGCTGCTCCATCTTGGTGGGAAGTAGAAGTCCCATGCTTAGAGTATTTTTTGAAATTTTAAAATGTGTTTCCAATAACTATAAATTAGGAAATATTACATTCAAACTAGATTTCTGGCTTCTCATGAAAAATCATCAAATTTGGCAAAATGAGATGCACACTCCACACAGCATCCATCGATTACACAGCTTCCTGTTTTCTTTTGGCAACAAGAAACTTGTAACTTGTTTTTCCCAATCCTCATCTTGCTTGCTTCGCTCATTTAACTTTCCTACTCGACCCCCTTAGGCCTGACCAGTCGAAGTCTTTCATTTCATTCAGGAGGAAAGGAAGAGAGGCAAAGTGAGATGAAATTAGAATCTGGTTCTCTGGCTCCAAATCCAATGGTATTTCCACTGAGGTTGAGCAGTCATGTTGTATTATTGGCATGGAGATAAACAGACTGAAGGCCTAAATAATTGCTGACAGATTCAGATGCTCAGTGCCTGTTGTTCACACTCTTCCTACGTCTCGATATGGACCTCTGAAGTTTATTATAATTTACCCTTCTCCGTATTTGAAAACAAATTATGTAGCAGAGATTTAACTATTAATTTTTTAAAAGAAACTGTTTATTCAACAAAACCACCTTTTGAGGATCACCATCAAATGATCAAATCAGTGATCAAATTGATAAAATCAATGATCACTATCATTTTTCCTCATTAAATAATTTTGAAACACCTATCAGAATGATTAAAATCTGATGATACCAAATGCTAATGAGGATGTGGAGCAGTAAGAACTCTCATTCGTTGCTGGTGGGAATGCTAAATGGTGCAGCCACTTTGGAAGACAGCTTGAAAGTTTCTTACAAAATTAAGATACTCTTATCATTTGATCCAGGAATCATGCTCCTTGGTATTTACCCAAAGGAGCTGAAAACTTATTTTTACCCCCCAACCTGCACACAAATTTTATAAAAGTTTTATGTATAATGACCAAAACTTGGAGGCAACAAATATGTCTTCAGTAGGTGAATAGATAAACTGTGGCACATTCAGGAAATGGAATTCTGTTCATCACTAAAAAGAAATGAGCTATTAAGCCATGAAAAGATGTGGATGAAACTTAAATGTTTGTTTCTTAGTGAAATAAGTCAATCTGAAAAGGCTATGTAGTGAATGATTCTTAACTAATGACCTCTTTTTCTCAAATCTTAGAGTCAGCACCTTAATGTGGGTTCTGCAAGGAAGCTTGAGTTGAGAATGGTCATGGACCCCATGAATGCTCAACCTGACTCTGCCAGCTGTGTGCATGTGCATAGGAAAATAACTTTCTCCCTCCGACCCCAAGTTTCCTTATCTGTGTAGAGATGGTTAAATGAGAAGAGATGAGCTCTCTTTTCCAACATTTTGTGCATTCTAAGAATTTTATTTGTCACCAAGCTACCGATTTCCACTTTCAGTTCAGTTCAGTTCAGTCGCTCAGTCATGTCCGACTCTTTGCGACCCCATGAATTGCAGCATGCCAGGCCTCCCTGTCCATCATCAACTCCCGGAGTTAACCCAGACTAACATCCATTGAGTCAGCGATAATATCCAGCCATCTCATCCTCTGTTGTCCCCTTCTGCTCCTGCCCCCAATGCCTCCCAGCATCATCGTCTTTTGCAGTGAGTCAACTCTTTGCATGAGGTGGCCAAAGTACTGGAGTTTCAGCTTTAGCATCATTCCTGCCAAAGAAATCCCAGGGTTGATCTCCTTCAGAATGGACTGGTTGGATCTCCTTTCAGTCCAAGGGACTCTCAAGAGTCTTCTCCAACACCACAGTTCAAAAGCATCAATTCTTTGGCGCTCAGCCTTCTTCACAGTCCAACTCTCACATCCATACATGACCACAGGAAAAACCACAGCCTTGACTAGACAGACCTTTGTTGGCAAAGTAATGTCTCTGCTTTTGAATATGCTATCTAGGTTGGTCATAACTTTCCTTCCAAGGAGTAAGGGTCTTTTAATTTCATGGCTGCAGTCACCATCTGCAGTGATTTTAGAGCCCAGAAAAATAAAGCCTGACACTGTTTCCACTGTTTCCCCATCTATTTCCCATGAAGTGATGAGACTGGATGCCATGATCTTCATTTTCTGAATGCTGAGCTTTAAGCCAACTTTTTCACTCTCCACTTTAACTTTCATTGAGAGGCTTTTGAGTTCCTCTTCACTTTCTGCCATAAGGGTGGTGTCATCTGCATATCTGAGGTTATTGATATTTCTCCTGGCAATCTTGATTCCAGCTTGTGCTTCTTCTAGCCCAGCGTTTCTTATGATGTACTCTGCATATAAGTTAAATAAGCAGGGTGACAATATACAGCCTTGATGAACTCCTTTTCCTATTTGGAACCATCTGTTGTTCCATGTCCAGTTCTAACTGTTGCTTCCTGACCTGCATACAAATTTCTCAATAGGCAGATCAGGTGGTCTGGTATGCCCATCTCTTTTAGAATTTTCCACAGTTTATTGTGATCCACACAGTCAAAGGCTTTGGCATAGTCAATAGATGTTTTTCTGGAACTCTCTTGCTATGATCGCTTTAAAACAGCTCCGATCTTGCTTCTCCCCCTATAGTTTGGCATCGTAGTTTCCATTTTTGAACTCTTTTGGCCTTTAGTTGTCATCTGGAAATCAGATTTTTAAACTCTTGGTTTCAAGATCTCAACTTATCAAAGGACAATCTCTGGCCAGGTATTTGTTCTTCTTGAAAGGCAATGCCAAAGATGGCTCAGACTACCGCACAACTGCACTCATCTCACACGCTAGTAAAGTAATGCTCAAAATTCTCCAAGCCAGGCTTCAACAGTATGTGAACCATGAACTTCCAGATGTTCAAGCTGATTTTAGAAAAGGCAGAGGAACCAGAGATCAAATTGTCAATATCCTTTGGATTGTCAAAAAAGCAAAAGAGTTCCAGAAAAACACCTATTTCTGCTTTATTGACTATACCAAAGACTTTGGCTGTGTGGATCACCACAAACTGTGGAAAATTCTGAAAGAGATGGGAATACCAGACCACCTGACCTGCCTTCTGAGAAATTTGTATGCAGGTCAGGAAGCAACAGTTAGAACTGGACATGGAACAACAGATTGGTTCCAAATAG
>NW_011495030.1:4791008-4798855 GCF_000754665.1 Bison bison bison
TCAAGGCTGTATATTGTCACCCTGCTTATTTAACTTATATGCAGAGTACATCACGAGAAACTCTAGACTGGAAGTAGCACAAGCTGGAATCAAGATTGCTGGGAGAAATATCAGTAACCTCAGATATGCAGATGACACCACCCTCATGGCAGCAAGTGAAGAAGAACTAAAAAGCCTCTCAATGAAAGTGAAAGAGGAGAGTAAAAAAGTTGGCTTGAAACTCAACATTCAGAAAACAAAGATCATGGCATCTGGTCCCATCACTTCATGGGAAATAGATGGGGAAACAGTGGAAATAGTGTCAGAGTTTATTTTTTGAGGCTCCAAAATCACTGCAGATGGTGATTGCAGCCATGAAATTAAAAGACACTTATTCTTGGAAGAAAAGTTGTAACCAACCTAAACAGCATATTAAAAAGCAGAGACATTACTCTGCCAGCAAAGGTCCATCTAGTCAGGGCTATGTTTTTTTCAGTAGTCATGTATGATATGACAGTTGGACTGTGAAGAAAGCTGAGCACTGAAGAATTGATGCTTTTGAACTGTGGTGTTGGAGAAGACTCTTGAGAGTCCCTTGGACTGCAAGGAGATCCAACCAGTCCATCCTAAAGAAAATCAGTCCTGAATATTCATTGGAAGGACTGATGTTGAAGATGAAACTCCAATACTTTAGCCACCTGATGTGAACAACTGACTCATTGGAAAAGATGCTGAGAAAGATTGAAGTGGGAGGAGAAAGAGACAACAGAGGATGAGATGGTTGGATAGCATCACCAACTCAATGTACATGAGTTTGAGTAAACTCCAGGAGTTGGTGATGGCCAGGGAGGCCTGGCGTGCTGCAGTTCATGGGTCTGCAAAGGGTTGGACATGACTGAGCAACTGAACTGAACTGAACTGAAAGCAGGAAAAGAAACCATAATATTTTGGGCCAACCGTAAACTAGTTTCCTCTTCCGTGAAATAAAGAGGTTTTATTAGATGTTCTTTTAAGCCCTTGTTTGCTTTAAAATCCTAAGTTAGTTTAAGAAGCATGAGGATGTTCTTAGACTGAATACAACTGATTTCCTTTTTGTCCCAATTAGCAGCTTTTGAAGCATTTCAAGTTTCTTCTCGCGTCAATTATCTATAGATTTTCATAGAAGTGTAAGACTTCTTAGCTGCTGCTTGGCTCACCAAACTTATGTAACTTGGTGTTTGCCAAACACTGCTGTTTTGGGAAGTTTCCCTAATCCATATTATTTTAAACATTTAAAGATCTGAAAAACATTTTTTAACCCCAAAGTGTAAACTTCCCAGCCACTACAGAAGAAAAGGGCTTCCTTGGTGGCTCAGAGGGTAAAGTGTCTGCCTACAATTTGGGAGACCTGGTTTCAATCCCTGGGTCAGGAAGATCCCCTGGAGAAGGAAATGGCAACCCACTCCAGTACTCTTGCCTGGAAAATGCCATGGATGGATAAGCCTGGTAGGCTACAGTCAATGGGATTGCAGAGAGTTGTATGTGACCAAGCAACTTCATTTCTCACAGAAGAGAAAACTGTGAATGTTCTCTGCTTCATTTGCCAGGAGAACTGCATAGACTTTGTGCATTCTGATGCTAGTGGACTGTGAGGTTTGGTCTCTGGATCCTTGTTTATTTATTTATTTATTTTTTGATAGTACCCCTTTTTATTTTTGCTGGACAGCTTTAAAGGTAGGGATAATAGATCATAACTGTAATTTATATAAATTCTCAAAATAAAAATGTCTATAAAACTTTGGAATAAAATCAGTAGTACATGGTATTTTTACAGTGGTGTTTTAAGAACATTGTTTTTTCTTGCTACTTAAAATTAGGGAAAAAATGAGGTCAATTATTTTTATATTATGTTTCTGTTGTATTTTAGAAGCACCATATTATTAGGTACTAAGATGCTGGGGGCCTCCTTGACTCGTATGTGGTTTCACTTCCTAGTTCTGTGAATACTTCCAGGTCACTGACCCAGCTCTGCAGTCTCTGGGGCTGCTGAAGGGGCCAGTGGGAGTGTAGGCACCTCCTGTTGAGTCCTGGCTTGTCGCTTCTGTCCCACAGGCCTTCCCCACAGGACTTCAGAAATTTCTTTCTCTTAAGTGGTGGCATATCAGTTATAGAGAAATGCACTTTAGGAAACAGTCTTCAGGAGGGTCCAGGTAAACACATACCATCTAAACAGAGCATCCCAAACTTACCCATCAAGTTCCACTTCGGTGTGATAGTCTGTACATTTAGCACCAGTACTGACAGGCAGGGACGGAGTCAGCATTCCAGAGGCTCTTGTTTATATGTACAGATTCTGCGATCATGTGTGGACTTTTATATTGAGTGGGACTGAATGCAGAGAGATGACAGAGCTTATTAAAGTGGATAAAGTGAAAATTGTAGCTTAAGATGGTAAAAATACTGGCTTTAATACTGCAGAGTGAAAGAGGAAAATTGGCCTTTTAGTCCTGTCTTCTGTCATTAGGCAGCACTTTGAGGGGCAGCAAAGAAGAGACTCTGAAACCATTATTCTGTTATAGAAATGCAGGAGTGATTATGCTGTGCTGCACTGATTGAAGGATGTCTATAGAAAGAAACCTATAATTCTGTGGCTGCTTACATCATCTTCATTATGCAGCATGAAGGAACTTTTTACGACAAATCAGAATTGTATTTGATTAACTCATATCAAATCATATTTGATTAACTCATTCTAAAACTCAATGTGAGTAATAATAGGTGGCACTGTTAAGCTAGCAATATAAGATATTAGATAAGCATTTTATTAGCATTAGATAAAGAGCACCATGTTCACTGTAGGGAAGTTGGAAAAACATATCATTTCAATAAAGTCATGTTAGTTTTATCAATTGTAAATTTTACAATTAATAAAAAGCCTTAGCAAGAGGTTGTAGCAAATTCTGGATAAATTTTACTTAGAAAATTCAATTTTAGAAGAATTAAAAAAAAAAAGAGTGGATATATGTATATGTATAACCTATTCACTGTGCTACACTCCTGAAACTAGCAAAACATTGTAAATCAACTATACTTCATAAAAATTTTTTAAAAAAGTAATGCAAAACCAGCAATAACATTGATATGAGAAACCTATCAAGAATAAAACTCTGTTAGGAAAAAGTAGATAATCTTTAGACAGAGTTCCCAGCCAAAACAAAGCAACTCAATCAAACCACAAAACCCTGTTCCTTATAGGATAAAATAGTTTCTTGTGACATTAAATTATTTACTGAATTTGCAATTTTGATCAAGTATCATACAATTAAAAATAACCTCATGTCCTATTACGTAGATGATTTTTAATTAAAATCTTACTAAATGTAAAATAAAAGGGGATGGTGGTGTGGAGAACTTACAATATTCAGTAAAGTGTGTTGTAAACAGATGTGCTGTCATCTAGACTCTCTTGTTCCATTAATAGAGCACAGGTAGGGTAGATTTCTCAGCTTTTTTAGGGGCTAGGTTTTTTCACAGTGATCAGTGAGTACTGGCTCAACTGAAAGTCATCAGCTGCATTTGCCCCCTAACAAAAGAGTCTTGTCTGTCCTCTGAAGCTGTGAAGCCAGGCATTGACTTCTCCTCTCTAGCTATGAAAATCCTAAGTGGCATCATCTTCCAGTGTAAGGCTGTTCCCTCTGTGCTGTAAATCTCTTGTTTAATGTACTCACCTTCGTGACTTGTCTTCACTAGGTCCTCTGTATTAGCACTTGCTCCTTCATCTGGCATTTTCATGTTTTGGAGATGGCTTCTTTCCTTAAACCTCACGGACCAACCTCTGCTAGCTTCAGACTTTTGTTTCCAGCTTCCTCACGTCTTTCAGCCTTCATGAAATTGAAGAGAATTAGGGCTTTTCTCTGGATTAGGCTTTGGCTTAAGGGAATATTGTGATTAATTTGATCTTCTATCCAGACCATTAAAACTTTATCCATATTAGCAATAAGGCTGTTTTGCTGTCTTATGAGTTATGTTTTCACTGGAGTATAACTTTTAAAATTTTTGTAGTAGCACTCTTAATATCCTTTAAGAACTTTTCTTTGTACCTGCAGTTTGGCTGTTTGGCACCAAGAAGAATAGCTTTCAGTCTGTTTCAGTTTTTGATATGCCCTCCTCATGAAGCTTAATCATTCCTAGCTTTTGATTTAAAGAGATGTGCAACTTTTCCTTTCACTTGAATACTCAGAGGCTATTATGGGGTTATTACTTCAACACTGTTGTATCTTAGGGAATGGGGAAGCTTGAGGAGAGGAAGGAAGATGGTGAAATGGCTATTAGAGCAGTGAGAATACACACATTTATCAATTAAGTTTGCCATTTTATTTGGATGTGATTTGTGGCATGCCGAATCAATTATAACTATAACATCAAACATGACCGATCATAACTCTCCACGAAAAATATAATAATCAAAATATTGTTGCAAGAATTACCAAAATGTAGTACAGAGTCATAAACTGAGCAAATGTTTTTGGAAAAGTGGTACCCATATGCTTGCTCAACTCAGAATTGCTCTAAGCCTTCAGTTTATAAAACACACAATAGCCTTGAAGAGCAATAAAGAAAGTTCAATAAAACTATGTAAAGGGGGAAAATACTATACCATGAACAATGCAGGCAGAATGAAGCCATGAGAGAAGGATTCTCCAAGGAATAGTAGCTGCTGACTTGCATCGGCCCATTCTGGAATTCTGAACATTGACTGAGTCAGCAGGGATTGGCCCAGACCAGCTACCCATATATAAGCCCTGAAGTGGTATCTCTAATGTGGAACTTTGTGAAAATCAGCAGAAGAGACCTTTTGGTATGGTGAGGCCTTGAGCCATGCATACTCCCAGACCACACCCATCAGAGTCATCTAGGAGATCTTGAGGTCCACGGCCCACCACAGTCCCACTGAATCTGAGACGCAGGGGTGTGGCCTGGGAGCCTGCAGTTTCGGCAAGATTCCCAGATAACCCCTGCTGAATTCTGGAAGTCTCTGCTCTTGTAGTTTCTTTCACCATCTCTGGGCTCAAATCCTAGTTCTGTCTCCCTGTAACTGTGTGACCCAGAAGAGCTCTTTCAGTTCTCTGAGTTCCACTTTCCTTCTTCTCCATGAAATAGGAACAATGATGGTACCTGCTTTCTTGGGTCCTCTTGAGAATCGAGTGAAATAGGCTTTGAAGCTCTTACTGCAGTGTCTGGTACATACGAAGCCCTCATAAATTTGGAATGCTATTCTTATCATTATTTTGAAAAGTTTGATAAAGGAGAGTAGACTCTCTACCCTGATTAGAGAGGACCATAGAGTTGGTTTATTGGAGTGAATACAAACCACATAGTGGATTCTGAACTACAACACCTCTTTACTAAAGGGGTTAAAGTGATGGTCACTTCCCTAGCTTTGCCTGCATTTTTCTTGTCCCAGATTTTGCTGATGTTCTTTCGGCTGCTGTCTTTGTTTCGTGTTCCTCAGAGCCAGGGGTATAGCCCTCTTTTGTTGACTTTAAGGCCATTACTCCTGAGTTTCTGCTTTTGAACCTGTTCTAAGGGGAGTCTTCAGCAGATAATTTACAAAGTGGGCTTTGATGCTCTCCAGCGTGTCCTGCAAAGCGCTGTCAGTTTTCCTTACATGTTAACCCTGGTGGCCTTTGAGAGCAAGGCCATGCAGCTGTCTCTCTCTGGTCACTCTCCTGTCCCAGTCTGCAGCCTGTCTCTGCTGTGCTCAGCTTTCTCTGCTCATCACAGCCTCTCCGGGACAGTGATGGAATCCCTATTTTCTGAGATTGGTGGGACAAATCCCTTTCTTTTGGCAGTTTGAGCAGCAAAGGGATTCCTCATTGCAAACAGGGTGACATTTTATGGATAACACCAGTAAATACACGTGATCTCTTCTCATGGATTATTTTCTTTACTCTTTATATTTTTTGGTGTTTAGGAGTTGTTAATGGTAAAGAACCACTGATTCTGAAGGCTAAAAATGTTCTTGAGTCATTCATTACTGTGTCTTCTTTTCCAGAAAATATTTTAGGACAAAACCAAGTACCAGTCTGGGTTTACTTAAAAAGAATAGATACTTATTTCTCACAGTTTCAGAAGCTAGGAAGTTGCAGATCAAGGCACCAGCAGAAAACCTAGTATCTGGTTTGCAAATGACTGTTTTCTCATTGTGTTCTCACCTGGCAAAGGGAACTGGGGGAGAACCATTCTTTCTTATCTCTTCTAAGGCACTCATCCCTTATGAGGCTCTATCTTCATGATCTAATTGCTTCCCAAATGTCTGTCCTCCAAATACCATCATCACCTTGAGGATTTAGACTTCAGCATATGAATTCTGGAGAGACTCAGACTTTCAGTCCATGGCACTGTGAGAATTTATTGGAGACTTTCACTGTACAATTTGCAAAGCTAGGGCACTTCTAGTCTTAGAGTTGGGCTTGTGGTAAAAAGGCAGGCTCTCAAGACTCATGGTCCAATTAGAGTGAAAGGGCAGAACGTGCCTCAAGTCTGGGACTCACTCAGTTTAGGGGGGTGCAGTAAGAAGCCACAGTGAGGGCAGCAAGAAGGCAACACATGTCCTTGGGCAGAGATGCCATGAGACAAACAAGCTCTTACAGAATGGGGGGGAAATGCCCCCACTTCTGCCAGAGGATGGCGCTTCTGAGACCAAGTCCTGCAAAGGCAGCTGTGTGTATAGGCAGACACAGACTCAACAGAGCTTGGTGGAGCACAGCTCAAAGCCATGTACTGCTTTTGACACTATTTTCTGTCACCTTGAGCTTCCCCAGGTTGTACTAGTCCTTAAGTCCCTCTACTGCATACATCCTGGCAACTGGAATAATTCCGGTGTTGCTTGAGGAATTTAGAATTGGAGCTGGAAGAGCTGAAAGGTCTGAAGGAGATGCTGAGACTCCATGCACAGAGGCCTCTCTGTTCCCTGGGACTTCTGTGCCACTTGGAACAGGATGCCAGCATAGCAAGTGATAAAAACATTTGAGTTTTGGGCTCTGACAAATATGGAATGAAATCCAAGCTCCTCTCCTTATTAGTTGTAGCATTGTGCATGTAGACAGTACACAATGCCCACAACTAGCATTTATTAAATGTCTACTTTGTGTCAGATATTGATCAAGTATTCACACCTGCAAGTATTAACTTCAAATATTTTAAAATATTTAAAATTATGCTATGAGGTGTGTGTGTGCTCAGTCACTTTAGTCGAGTCCGACTCTTTATGACCCTATGGACTGAGCCCGCCAGGTTCCTCCGTCTATGGGATTCTCTAGGCAAGAATACTGGAGTGGGTTGCCATGCCCTCCTCCAGGGGATCTTCCTGACCCAGGGATCGAATCTGCAGCTTCTATGTGGCAGGTGGATTATTTACTGCTGAGCCACCAAGGAAGCCCCTGCTACGAGGTAGATGTTATTATTAACTTCATTTCACAGATGACAAATATTAGGTACAGAAGGGTTAAGTAACTTGTCTAAGCAGTTCGGACCAAGGGAATGTGTCTTCAGCACCTCTACTCTTAACAAGTCAGTTTAGTTCAGTCGCTCAGTCGTGTCTGACTCTTTGTGACCCCATGAATCGCAGCACGCCAGGCCTCCCTGTTCATCACCAACTCCCGGAGTTCACTCAAACTCATGTCCATCGAGTTGGTGATGCCATCCAGCCATCTCATCCTCTGTCGTCCCCTTCTCCTCCTGCCCCCAATCCCTCCGAGCATCAGGGTCTTTTCCAATGAGTCAACCCTTCACATGAGGTGGCCAAAGTACTGAAGTTTCAGCTTTAGCATCATTCCTTCCAAAGAACACCCAGAGCTGATCTCCTTCAGAATGAACTGGTTGGATCT
>NW_011495030.1:4798955-4800459 GCF_000754665.1 Bison bison bison
ATCCATTCTTTGGCGCTCAGCTTTCTTCACAGTCCAACTCTCACATCCATACATGACCACTGGAAAAATCATAGCCTTTTAGACTAGACGGACCTTTGTTGGCAAAGTAGTATCTCTGCTTTTCAATATGCTATCTAGGTTGGTCATAACTTTCCTTCCAAGGAGTAAGCGTCTTTTAATTTCATGGCTGCGATCACCATCTGCAGTGATTTTGGAGCCCCCAAAATAAAGTCTGACACTGTTTCCACTGTTTCCCCATCTATTTCCCATGAAGTGATGGGACCAGATGCCATGATCTTCGTTTTCTGAATGTTGAGCTTTAAGCCAACTTTTTCACTCTCCTCTTTCACTTTTGTCAAGAGGCTTTTTAGTTCCTCTTTACTTTCTACCTTAAGGGTGGTGTCATCTGCATATCTGAGGTTATTGATATTTCTCCTGGCAATCATGATTCCAGTTTGTACTTCTTCCAGCCCAGTGTTTCTCATGATGTACTCTGCATATAAGTTAAATAAGCAGGGTGACAATATACAGTCTTGACGTTCTTCTTTTCCTATTTGGAACCAATCTGTTGTTCCATACCCAGTTCTAACTGTTGCTTCCTGACGTGCATATAGGTTTCTCAAGAGGCAGATCAGGTGGTCTGGTATTCCCATCTCTTGAAGAATTTTCCACAGTTTATTGTGATCCACACAGTCAAAGGCTTTGGCATAGTCAATAAAGCAGAAGTAGATGTTTTTCTGGAACTCTCTTCCGTTTTCCATGATCCAGCGCATGTTGGCAATTTGATCTCTGGTTCCTCTGCCTTTTCTTTTTTTTTTAAATTTTATTTTATTTTTAAACTTTACAATATTGTATTAGTTTTGCCAAATATCGAAATGAATCCGCCACAGGTGTACCTGCGTTCCCCATCCTGAACCCTCCTCCCTCCTCCCTCCCCTACCCTCCCTCTGGGTTGTCCCAGTGCACCAGCCCCAAGCATCCAGTACCGTGCATTGAACCTGGACTGGCGACTCGTTTCATACATGATATTATACATGTTTCAATGCTATTCTCCCACCCTCTCCCTCTCCCACAGAGTCCATAAGACTGATCTATACATCAGTGTCTCTTTTGCTGTCTTGTACACAGGGTTATTGTTACCATCTTTCTAAATTCCATATATATGTGTTAGTATACTGTATTGGTGTTTTTCTTTCTGGCTTACTTCACTCTGCATAATAGGTTCCAGTTTCATCCATCTCATTAGAACTGATTCAAATGTATTCTTTTTAATGGCTGAGTAATACTCCATTGTGTATATGTACCACAGCTTTCTTATCCATTCATCTGCTGATGGGCATCTAGGTTGCTTCCATGTCCTGGCTATTATAAACAGTGCTGCGATGAACATTGGGGTACACGTGTCTCTTTCCCTTCTGGTTTCCTCAGTGTGTATGCCCAGCAGTGGGATTGCTGGATCATAAGGCAGTTCTATTTCCAGTTTTTTAAGGAATCTCCACACTCT
>NW_011495030.1:4800559-4802279 GCF_000754665.1 Bison bison bison
TAGTTTGCATTCCCACCAACAGTGTAAGAGGGTTCCCTTTTCTCCACACCCTCTCCAGCATTTATTGCTTGTAGACTTATGGATCGCAGCCATTCTGACTGGCATGAAATGGTACCTCATAGTGGTTTTGATTTGCATTTCTCTGATAATGAGTGATGTTGAGCATCTTTTCATGTGTTTGTTAGCCATCTGTATGTCTTCTTTGGAGAAATGTCTATTTAGATCTTTGGCCCATTTTTTGATTGGGTCATTTATTTTTCTGGAGTTGAGCTGGAGGAGTTGCTTGTATATTTTTGAGATTAGTTGTTTGTCCGTTGCTTTATTTGCTATTATTTTCTCCCATTCTGAAGGCTGTCTTTTCACCTTGCTAATAGTTTCCTTTGTTGTGCAGAAGCTTTTAAGGTTAATTAGGTCCCATTTGTTTATTTTTGCTTTTATTTCCAATATTCTGGGAGGTGGGTCATAGAGGATCCTGCTGTGATGTATGTCGGAGAGTGTTTTGCCTATGTTCTCCTCTAGGAGTTTTATAGTTTCTGGTCTTACGTTTAGATCTTTAATCCATTTTGAGTTTATTTTTGTGTATGGTGTTAGAAAGTGTTCTAGTTTCATTCTTTTACAAGTGGTTGACCAGTTTTCCCAGCACCACTTGTTAAAGAGATTGTCTTTAATCCATTGTATATTCCTGCCCCCTTTGTCAAAGATAAGGTGTCCATATGTGCATGGATTTATCTCTGGGCTTTCTATTTTGTTCCATTGATCAATATTTCTGTCTTTGTGCCAGTACCATACTGTCTTGATAACTGTGGCTTTGTAATAGAGCCTGAAGTCAGGCAGGTTGATTCCTCCAGTTCCATTCTTTTTTCTCAAGATAGCTTTGGCTATTCGAGGTTTTTTGTATTTCCATACAAATTGTGAAATTATTTGTTCTAGCTCTGTGAAGAATACCGTTGGTAGCTTGATAGGGATTGCATTGAATCTACAAATTGCTTTGGGTAGTATACTCATTTTCACTATATTGATTCTTCCAATCCATGAACATGGTATATTTCTCCATCTATTAGTGTCCTCTTTGATTTCTTTCACCAGTGTTTTATAGTTTTCTATATATAGGTCTTTAGTTTTTTTAGGTAGATATATTCCTAAGTATTTTATTCTTTCCGTTGCAATGGTGAATGGAATTGTTTCCTTAATTTCTCTTTCAGTTTTCTCATTATTAGTGTATAGGAATGCAAGGGATTTCTGTGTGTTGATTTTATATCCTGCAACTTTACTATAATCATTGATCAGTTCTAATAATTTTCTGGTGGAGTCTTTAGGGTTTTCTATGTAAAGGATCATGTCATCTGCAAACAGCTTGAAAATCTGGAATTTTGTGGTTCACGTATTACTGAAGCCTGGCTTGGAGAATTTTGAGCATTACTTTACTAGCGTGTGAGATGAGTGCAATTGTGCGGTAGTTTGAGCATTCTTTGGCATTGCCTTTCTTTGGGACTGGAATGAAAACCGACCTTTTCCAGTCCTGTGGCCACTGCTGAGTTTTCCAAATTTGCTGGCATATTGAGTGCAACACTTTCACAGCATCATCTTTCAGGATTTGAAATAGCTCCGCTGGAATTCCATCACCTCCACTAGCTTTGTTCGTAGTGATGAGTTCTAAGGCCCACTTGACTTCACATTCCAGGATGTCTGGCTCTAGGTCAGTGATCACACCATCGTGATT
>NW_011495030.1:4802379-4814476 GCF_000754665.1 Bison bison bison
CCACTAGCTTTGTTCGTAGTGATGCTTTCTAAGGCCCACTTGACTTCACATTCCAGGATGTCTGGCTCTAGGTCAGTGATCACACCATCGTGATTATCTTGGTTGTGAAGCTCTTTTTTGTATAGTTCTTCTGTGTTCTTGCCACCTCTTCTTAATATCTTCTGCTTCTGTTAGGTCCATACCATTTCTGTCCTTTATCGAGCCCATCTTTGCATGAAATGTTCCCTTGGTATCTCTAATTTTCTTGACATCTCTAGTCTTCCCCATCTCTAGTCTTTCTGTTGTTTTCCTCTATTTCTTTGCATTGATCGCTGAAGAAGGCTTTCTTATCTCTTCTTGCTATTCTTTGGAACTCTGCATTCAGATGCTTGTATCTTTCCTTTTCTCCTTTGCCTTTCACGTCTCTTCTTTTCACAGCTATTTGTAAGGCCTCCTCAGACAGCCATTTTGCTTTTTTGCATTTCTTTTCCATGGGGATGGTCTTGATCCCTGTCTCCTGTACAATGTCACAAACCTCCGTCCATAGTTCGTCAGGCACTCTATCAGATCTAGTCCCTTAAATCTATTTCTCACTTCCACTGTATAATCATAAGGGATTTGATTTAGGTAAACTTGCCGAATTTGGTTTCTTCATCTGTAAAATAAGGTTAACAACAGATTTTTCAGTGTTGTACAGATCAAATTTTCAATGAGATGCCAACAAAGCACTTGTCTTTGCCCAGGTCACAAAGCGTGGTGCTCCACCCTCAACTCCTCTTTTGTTGTCTCATGACAGGCAGGACCACTCCCTGTTCTGAACAAAGCTGGAGTCTCTCTCCTCGCATGCGCCCAGCTCTCCTTTCCTTGGGCTCCCTGTTGCCCTTGTGTTTGCACTTCAGCAGCAACATCACTTGCCTCATCTCTATGCTCATCCATAACCCCTTCCAGTTTCTGAGTATGAGGCTTATATTACACAGCATCCTTTCCAGTTAGCTGCTTCCTGGCTGTATCTAAAAGGTACCTCAGTGTCTTGGTGCTTCTCGATAGCACACTGCAGGGTAGATGACTTCTGGGAAGGGCAGCTCTCTTTGTGTGGTTTCTTACTGATTTCTCTTTCAGGGACTTCCCGTTCCTAACCTTTTTCTGGTGTCCCTTTCACACTTCTATTGGCCTACCTAAAGTCGACCTTGTATTGGCCACAGCTCTAGCAGTACCCAGCAGCCCCTGCAGTGTCTGAGACTTCTTTAATGAACGATCCCTAGTGCCCAGATGGCCCTTCCTGGTTAATTTCCACTGGCAACGGACTGCATTCCCTGTGGTCCTGTGCCTTCTGGCTTCCAGATGGGTTCTGTTATTAGGAGCCTCCAGGAACAGGTGGAAAGGGAGTGCTAGCTGCCTCCCTCCCTCTGTGACAGGTCCTCCATCTAAAGGGGCTCCAGTGACATTGTCTCCTCTCCGTCTACCCCTGAGATGCCCATGCCTGCTGCTCTGGGTTCTCCCCACCCCTATGTGCTCCCTCAATGCTGCCCCGCCTTTATGGGCAATTCTGCGTGAATATCTCTGTATTTCAATGACATGGGGTAACTTCCATGCTCGTTTGGGACCCTACAGACAGAGATGGCTAGCAACAAAAGGCTACCAGGAGGACTGTTATCATCCTCACCTTTAAAAGCGTGATTCATATTCTATCTGGTGAAAAGATGAAATTTACAAGAATAAAACAGTGTTTGCAAATACTTGGCTGTTTCCTCACTGTTAGAAACAAGGATGAGTCTTTATCAGGGTTCGATGGAGAGTGCAGTTGAATTGAGAAGGTCCTGGTTAATAAGGAGTTTTGCTGTGGATGACAAGCTTTCTTCTTCTTTTGTTATTTAAAAAAATATTCTGATCATGTGACTTTGGGCAAATCATAAATCTCTTAATCTCAATTTTATTGTTAAAAATTATGAAGCAACTGACTTTATGATGTCTATAACTGCCTTTAGCCCTAACAGAGGTAAATAGCTGGAGAAGGGCTGCTCTGTTGAACACTGAGAATTGGCTGGGGAGCCTGCAGTTCCTCTCTGAGCACAGGTGAAAGCTGCCCCATGCATTTGCTCGTCTCCCCCTGATTGTGACCTCTCATGTTTCTACTTCAGCTTTGAGCACCTCTGACTCTGATCTGATTTCTTTGCCGCTCTTGTTTCCCACTAGTTGATAAGCCTAGTCTGACACTGGGCTGTACACTGACTTCCACCACTAAGACACTGATACAGCAGGTCTTGCTGGGAGAACTGACCTCTTTCAGGGAGTGACTTGAGGGCTAGTTCTTGGTGTCCTTAAATAAAAAGTAAAGGAAAGGATTGTAGATTAAAAGTCAAAACTGCATTTCTCTTGGCTTTCCTTGTGCCAGTGTGGATTTGGGAAAGGAAGGGAGAGAGGAAGGGAGGAAGGAAGGAAGGAGGGAGGGGAGGGAGGGAGGAAGGGGAATTTCAGAGAGTGCTTTCTCTGTGTCAGGCAGTGTGCTAAAAAACTAACGCGTGTATACTCTCACCTAATCCTTATAGTAGCCACATTGTTCACAAGGCACAGATGGTGAAACTGAGGCTCAGAGGAATCTGGTCCATTGCAAAAAGACACATCTTTCATAAATATCTCATAAATAGTTGTGGCTATGCTAAAGGATTAGACTTACCTTTTCAGTTTGATTGAATCATAAAATAATTTCTAATCTTCCCAGACTTCACATGCAAAACGGGTCCTTATACTTCCCCACAAAATTTAAGATAGATGGGTATTCCATCTACACTTGTCTTTGGGCCTGCTTTGGTTCAAGTTTGCTTCCTCTTTTCTATTTTAAATTCTATTCCTGGTCTTCTCCAACTGGAAGATCACTCGAGTGTCTGTGGGTTTACTTCCCTGCTTATTGGCTGTCTTTGTGCTTTTTCAGCAATTGCTATACTGAGACCTAGACAAGACACGAGAGAAACAATAGGAAAGGTTTCCCAGCAATGCAAGGTCACATGGAAATGCCTCCTCGTGGCCGGAACACAGAGAAGAAATGCTGCCCTACGGGTCACGGCCAAAGCCACTCTGCCAGTAACCCAACACCTTTCCCACCTCCAGTGGGCAGACCACGTTAGCATTTTACTAGAGATAACATCGTTGACCTTGACAAAAAGTCAAATCTCTTATTTCCATATTCTCTCAGCCCTCACAGTCTTGTCTACGCTCATAATGTCATTACAAGCTCCTTTATCTAGTGGTTGTTAAAGTACTTTCTAGCTGCTTTAATTTGAACAGTTGAACCAGACATTTGTAACCACTCCTCAGGGTAATTATGGGCCATTTGTAATAGAAAAAAATTTCTTTTTTCTATCTCCAGTGCTAAAAGGGAGTCACCTCTTACTTACCTGGGTGATAATTGTGCACTGGAAGAATTTGACTTCAATATATACCAGGGGCAGGAATAACTCAAGTATGTTTACAAAATACCCCGAAGGTTATTTACCTTTAAATGGTCTCATCTAAACATAATTACAGTAAACTCACACTTTCTGTATCTTGTGATGAAAACTGTTGGTATTTCATGCAGAGCATGTTTGAAGCAGTTGGCCTCAACAGGCTTTTCAAGTTCTTGTTTATATTTATTTTTTCGATTGAAACTCACCTTCCCTCAGTAGAGAAGAACATGAAAAAATCATTAGAGTTAAGAGTCAGGCCATATACCTCTTTTTTTTAAGTTTGTATTTATTTTTGGCTGAGCTTGGTCTTTGTTGCCGTGTGGACTTTTCTCTAGTTGCAGTGAGTGGGGGCTTCTATCCAGCTGTGGAGCTCGGGCTTCTCCCTGCAGTGAGTGGGGGCTGCTCTCCAGCTGTGGAGCTTGGGCTTCTCCCTACAGTGAGTGGGGGCTGCTGTCCTGTTGTGGAGCTCGGGCTTCTCCCTGCAGTGAGTGGGGGCCGCTCTCCTGTTGTGGAGCACAGGCTCTAGGCACCCAGGCTTCAGCAGTTGCAGTGCATTGGCTCAGTAGTTGTGGCACACGGGTTTAGTTGCTCTGTGGCATGTGGAGTATTTCCAGATCTGGAACTGAACCTACATCTCCTGAATTGGCAGGCAGATTCTTCATCACCTGAGCGACTAGGGAAGCCTATCTATTTTCTATGTACTTATTTGTTTTTGTCTTTTCCCTCCCTCCTTCTCCTGCTCTAATTCTGCCAGTTACGTGTCCTCGGGTGAGTTGCTAAACATCTCTGAACTTAGTATTGTGCCAGTGGTACGATCTTACTTTGTAAATTAATGTACTTCAATAAAATTAAAAATTACGTATTCTAATGTGTATATAACATAAAAGATATAATATTAGAGACATATATTTATATAGAGAAAAAATATATGACCTACATATGTATGACAGAGAAAAGGAGCAGTGTTGTCAGCTAGGGGGTCGTTTTTGACAGTGACTGGTTGAGGAGGCTGCTACTGCCATTTAGTGGGCAGAAGCCAAGGATGGTACTAAACATACTGCAATGCACAGGACAGCCCCCACAGCAAAAACTGTCCAGTAGCAAATGTCAGTGGTGCTGAGGTTGGGAATCCCTGCATTAGAGGTTGTGATGGGAAGAAATGTTAGAGTTAAGTGCTTTTTTTGGGTAAAATGTTTAGAACACATATAAAGTATTACCAGAGCTTATTATATTACATATAAAGTAATACACCAGAGTGTATTACCAAATACACAAGTATTACCTGTGTGCTACTCCTGACTCTAGTTAGGATCCATCATGCCCTCAACAGCATTTAAATTCAAGGGTTCCATTTCTTTACCATTAAAATGTGCTGGGCTTCATGATACCCAAGATCTTGCCTGGCTCCAAGAACCTACATGGCAGCAGAATTATATCGTATGTGGGCCCGAAGTTGAAAAAATTAATAGTTGCTAATTTCAGCATTTTTTGGCCCTTATGCAAGTCACTGACCTGAATCTTTTCTCTGCAGATGAACTTACAGTTTGCTAGAAGCACCTGTGGCCATGTTCCGCTTCATACCACACGGAATAATGTCAGTGTTGAGTGCTCACCTGGTGCCAGGCACTTGAACACCCACTGTGTTCAAGAGCCAGGCCCTGCCCTTGTGCTCTAGTACAGGTCTCATTTCATCATCACAGCATGCCTAGACTGTGGGTATTACTACTTCAATTTTATAAATGAGAAAAATGAGGTTCAGAGAGGCTAAGTAACTTGCCTAAAATCACACAGCTGGTAAGTCATCAGATTGCTTAAAAATTCAAGACATGAGTGCTTTTCATGTCTCTATGGTCATACTCAAGGTGGTCTTTAAATGAAATCGCAATGGGGGATTAAGGAACAGTGAAATTAGAACCAAGAAAATAGATGAAACCCTACTGTCTTATAAAGTCTCACTCTTTGCAGGCATATGTTTACACTGAAAAAGATTCTTGCAGTAAATGTTGCCATTAGCTGAAGCTGTCAGAGCGTAGTGCAGGACAGCTTGGGTAAATGGCTGTCTCTGCTTTCTTTCAAGTAATAAGCAAAAGAGCTGCTGTGGATATGGTTAGCACAGAGATCCGGGTACTACTAGGGATAACATCATTGATAATAGTTGAGAAAACAGCACTTACACTAAGAACTGTTGGTTTTTCAAGGTTTTGCCAATTATTTTGTTCTTTTAATTATTCCATGACTTTGTTATATTCTATATTTACTTGTTCTTTTTTAAATTGAAGTATTGTTGCTGTCCAATATTGTGTAAGTTATAGGTGTACCATATAGTGAGTCACAATTTTTAAAGATTATATTCCATTTATAATTATTGGGCTTCCCTGATAGCTCAGTTGGTAAAGAATCGGCCTGCAATGCAGGACATCCCAATTTGATTCCTGGGTTGGGAAGATCCTCTGGAGAGGGGATAGGCTACCCACCCAAGTATTCTTGGGCTCCCCTTGTGGCTCAGCTGGTAAAGAATCCGCCTGCAATGTGGGAGATCTCAGTTCAATTCCTGAGTTGGGAAGATCTCCTGGAGAAGGGAAAGGCTACCCACTCCAGTATTCTGGCCTGTAGAATTCCATGGATTGTATAATTCTTGGGGTCAAAAAGAGTCGGACATGACTGAGTGACTTTCACTTTCACATAATTATTTTATTTTTTTAAATTTTATTTTATTTTTAAACTTTACAATATTGTATTAGTTTTGCCAAATATCGAAATGAATCCGCCACAGGTATACCCGCGTTCCCCATCCTGAACCCTCCTCCCTCCTCCCTCCCCTACCCTCCCTCTGGGTTGTCCCAGTGCACCAGCCCCAAGCATCCAGTACCGTGCATCGAACCTGGACTGGCGACTCGTTTCATACATGATATTATACATGTTTCAATGCTATTCTCCCAAATCTCCCCACCCTCTCCCTCTCCCACAGAGTCCATAAGACTGATCTATACATCGGTGTCTCTTTTGCAGTCTTGTACACAGGGTTATTGTTACCATCTTTCTAAATTCCATATATATGCGTTAGTATACTGTATTGGTGTTTTTCTTTCTGGCTTACTTCACTCTGTATAATAGGTTCCAGTTTCATCTATCTCATTAGAACTGATTCAAATGTATTCTTTTTAATGGCTGAGTAATACTCCATTGTGTATATGTACCACAGCTTTCTTATCCATTCATCTGCTGATGGGCATCTAGGTTGCTTCCATGTCCTGGCTATTATAAACAGTGCTGCGATGAACATTGGGGTACACGTGTCTCTTTCCCTTCTGGTTTCCTCAGTGTGTATGTCCAGCAGTGGGATTGCTGGATCACAAGGCAGTTCTACATAATTATTTTAAAATATTGGCTATATTCCCCATGTTGTGCCATGTATCTTGTTGCTTATTTATTTTATACCTAATATTTTGTACCTGTTAATCCCTACTCCTATCTTGTCCCTTCTCTTTCTCTCTCCTTACTGGTAACCACTAGTTTGTTCTCTGTACATCTGCTTCCTCTTTCTTGTATTTTTTAGTTTCCATATAGAAATGATACCATATAGTATTTATCTTTCTCTGACTTATTTCACTTAGCATAATGCCCTCCAAGTCCATCCATATTGCTGCATATGCAAAATTTCATTCTTTGTTTATGGCTGACTAGTATTCCATTGCATATACATACTGTATCTTTTTTATCCATTCATTTGTTGGTAGACCCTTCGGTTGCTTCTATATCTTAACTATTGTAAATAATGCTGCTACTGACTTCATTATATTCTGTTGAATAACAGTGATGAACACTGCCAATAGGTTTCTGGATTCTGTCTTTAAACATGACAGATAAGAATAAGAATTTTAGATGATGATTTAATGGTGTTTGGAATATACAGGAATCAGCTATTCTACTTTGAGGGCAGTAAGCCTTCTTCTGTATTAGTGGTCCTCAATCTTGGATGCCCCTGGACACCTTTGAAACGATCTGATGTCTGGGCTATACCCAGGCCAATTATATCCATTTTGGGGAGGGACCTGATTCTAACAGGTAGTCAAGATTGACAGCCAGTGCTATGTATTAGTGGCCTTTAAACTCCTGTGTTCAGGTTAATTCAGTTCAGTCACTCAGTCGTGTCTGACTCTTTGTGACCCCACAGTCTGTAGCATACCAGGCCTCCCTGTCCATCACCAACTCACAGAGCTTGCTCAGACTCATGTCCATTGAGTCGGTGATGCCATCCAACCGTCTCATCCTCTGTTGCCCCCTTCTCCTCCTGCCTTCCATCTTTCCCAGCATCAGGGTCTTTTCAAATGAGTCAGTTCTTTGCATCAGGTGGCCAAAGTATTGGAGTTTCAGCTTCAGCATCAATCCTTCCAATGAATATTCAGGACTGATCTCCCTTAGGATGGACTGGTTTGATCTCCTTGCAGTCCAAGGGACTCTCAAGAGTCTTCTCCAACATTAGAGTTCAAAAGCATCAATTCTTCAGCACTCAGCTTTCTTTATGGTCCAACTCTCACATCCACACATGACTACTGGAAAACCATAGCTTTGACTAGATGGGCCTTTTTTGGCAAAGTAATGTCTCTGCTTTTTAATATGCTCTCTAGGTTTGTCATAGCTTTTCTTCAAAGGAGCAAGCATCTTTTAATTTCATGGCTGCAGTCACCATCTACAGTGATTTTGGAGCCCAAGAAAATCAAGCCTGTCACTGTTTCCATTGTTTCCCCATCTATTTGCCATGAAGTGATGGGACTGCATGCCATGATGTTAGTTTTTTGAAGTTTTAAGCCAGCTTTTTTGCTCTCCTCTTTGACTTTCATCAAGAGGCTCTTCAGTTCCTCTTCACTTTGTGCCATAAGAGTGGTGTCAGTGTATTAGAATAACCTGGAGAACTCAGTAAAAACACAAGGGCCCACCCCTTCTTCTTCAGGGAGCTGAGGGCTTCTAGTTTCTTTATGAACTCCTAGATGACTTGAATAAACACCATAGATGAGAATCACCACTTTATTTCACTCCCCTTTAGGGTTTACTGTATTTTTAAAATGAGAAAATGACCTTATTCCAAGATGAGGAATTGCCTAGGTTAAAACCTGTACACTGATGAGTGTGTTGTGGGTCCACAAGATGTGTTACTGGGCTGTGAGCTGGCCAGCCATCTATTCTTCATGTCTTCTAGATGCCAGCCTTGGCTTCTTCAGCATTTTCTTTCTATATCATTCCCAACCATGGTCCCTAGTCCAATTTGAAAGCATTTCTCTGTCCTAATTTGAAAATGCAGTAAATTTGTTGTTTTTAAATATAATTTTTCTGTGATATGTATAGATACTTGGTTCTTAGGTGGTATGATGGTTGCTTAGTTATGAGCTTAAAGTAAAGCCACTGCCTATAGACATTTGTATTGGTCATGGCTCTCCAGAGGAACAGAACCAAAGAATGAAGATGATATATATACACACACACATAATATATATATATATATATATAATTATATGCATACAAATAATTTTAAATTTATATACAATTATATATGTGTATACATATATGTATTTGTTATGAGGAATTGGCTGTATGATTATGGAGGCTTAGAAAGCTCCATAAACTGCCATCTACAAGATAGGGACTCGGGAAATCCAGTGGTGTAATTCAGTTTGAGGGTAGGAGAAGATAAGATGTCCAGCTTAATAGTGAGGCAGAAAAAAATGTGCAAGTTCCTCCTTCCTCTTCTTTTTGTTCTATACAGTCCTCAGTGGTTTGGATGATTCCTCCCCACCCCCACCCCCACCCCACCCCTGCCACCCTGGGGAGGGCAATCTACTTTACAGAGTCCATCAATTGAAATACCAATCTCATCTGAAAACATCGTTACAGGCACACCCAGAAATAATGTTTAATCAAGGCACCCCATGTCCAGTCAAGCTGATACACAAAATTAACCATCACAACACCTTACATCTAATTTTACTCCTGGTTGTTCTCATAGCATTTGGATGCCTACTAAATTGCTAATGCCTCTAAGCAGCCTTTGCTATTGTTGCAAAAATCCCCACATTCCAAAAACACCCCTCTCAACCTCCAAGGATTTGTCATGCACCAAAATGGACTCTGAGAATAAAGATCTGAATCCCTAAAGCTCAAATTAATTAAATTGTGGATACAATTTAACCCATAGTATGTTGGCTGCCCATTCATAAACATCTGGTTTGCTAGGAGAGCTGGACTTTACTTTGGCTGAGCGCCAAAGAATTGATGCTTTTGAACTGTGGTGTTGGAGAAGACTCTTGAGAGTCCCTTGGACTGCAAGGAGATCCAACCAGTCCATTCTAAAGGAGATCAGCCCTGGGATTTCTTTGGAAGGAATGATGCTAAAGCTGAAACTCTAGTACTTCGGCCACCTCATGTGAAAAGTTGACTCATTGGAAAAGACTCTGATGCTGGGAGGGATTGGGGGCAGGAGGAGAAGGGGACGACAGAGGAAGAGATAGCTGGATGGCAGCACTGACTCAATGGACGTGAGTCTGAGTGAACTCCGGGAGTTGGTGATGGACAGGGAGGCCTGGTGTGCTGTGATTCATGGGGTTGCAAAGAGTTGGACACGACTGAGCGACTGACGTGAAGTGTAAGTGATATTGGCTGCCCATTCATAAACATCTGGTTTGCTGGGAGAGCTGGACTTTACTAGGCTCATTCTGCACCACGCTTGTATCTTCAAAAACTGTACTTTAGATTTTGCATTTCTTCTGCTGAGAGCCCCCAATTGGGTTTCTGTTTCTCACAGAGTAAAAGCCAACTTTCTTACCTAGTTTGCTAGGCCCTTCCTCATCTCCTTTTACAGCTCTTCCCCTGACTTACTGTGCTGCAGCCAACATGGCTTCCTTTCTGCTTCATTGAACACATAGCCTCAGGGCCTTTGCACTGATTCCTCTTTTTGCCTGGAACACTTTTCCTCCAAATACCACATATCTTTTCCTCCTTTAAGTATTTGCTCAAATATTACCTTTACATATAGACCTAACCTGATAACCCTAGTAAAATTACTGCCTACCCCTGTCATCACTGCTTCATTCCCCCCCATAAACACTTATCAGGATATAGTAAACACAGGTTCACTTGGTCATTTTCTTTATTGCCAGACTATTCCCTTTAGCATATAAGCAAGAATTTGCTTTTCATACTGTTCATGGGGTTCTCAAGGCATGGTTTGCCATTCCCTTCTCCAGTGGACCACATTTTGTCAGAACTCTCCATGACCCGTCCCTCTTGGGTGGGCCTATACAGCATGGCTCATAGTTTCATTGAGTTAGACAAGGCTGTGGTCCATGTGATCAGTTTGATTAGTTTTCTGTGATTGTGGTTTTCATTCTGTCTGGTCTCTGATAGATAAGAATAAGAAGCTTATGGAAGCTTCCTAATGGGAGAGACTGACTGAGGGGGAAACTAGGTCTTGTTTTGATGGGCAGGGCCATCAAAACATCAGTAAATCTTTAATCCAATTTTATGTTGATGGGCGGGGCTGTGTTCCCTCCCTGTTCCTTGACCTGAGGCCAAACTATGGCCTTAGGTTGTGATGGACATGAGTTTGAGTAGGCTTTGGGAGTTGGTGATGGACAGGGAAGCCTGGCATGCTGCAGTTCAGGGGGTTGCAAAGAGTCATACACAACTGAGTGACTGAACTGAACTAAACAATTTGCTTTATAGCATAGGGGTAAGAATTTTTATCTGTTTGGTTCAAGGTTGTTCCCCCAAGGTCTAGATTCTAGATAGGGCATGGCACATGATCAGATCAGATCAGATCAGTCACTCAGTCCTGTCTGACTCTTTTTGACCCCATGAATCCCAGCACGCCAGGCCTCCCTGTCCATCACCAACTCCCGGAGTTCACTCAGACTCACGTCCATCGAGTCAGTGATGCCGTCCAGCTATCTCATCCTCTGTCATCCCCTTCTCCTCTTGCCCCCAATCCCTCCCAGCATCAGAGTCTTTTCCAATGAGTCAAATCTTCGCATGAAGTGGCCAAAGTACTAGAGTTTCAGCTTTAGCATCATTCCTTCCAAAGAAATCCCAGGGCTGATCTCCTTTAGAATGGACTGGTTGGATCTCCTTGCAGTCCAATATACTCTCAAGAGTCTTCTCCAACACCACAGTTCAAAAGCACCAATTCTTCAGCGCTCAGCCTTCTTCACAGTCCAACTCTCACATCCATACATGACCACAGGAAACACCATAGCCTTGACTAGATGGACCTTTGTTGGCAAAGTAATGTCTCTGCTTTTGAATATGCTGTCTAGGTTGGTCATAACTTTCCTTCCAAGGAGTAAGCGTCTTTTAATTTCATGGCTGCACTCACCATCTGTAGTGATTTTGGAGCCCAGAAAAATAAAGTCTGCCACTGTTTTCACTGTTTCCCCATCTATTTCCCATGAAGTGGTGGGACCAGATGCCGTGATCTTCGTTTTCTGAATGTTGAGCTTTAAGCCAACTTTTTCACTCTCCACTTTCACTTTCATCAAGAAGCTTTTGAGTTCCTCTTCACTTTCTGCCATAAGGGTGGTGTCATCTGCATATCTGAGGTTATTGATATTTCTCCCGGCAATCTTGATTTCAGCTTGTGTTTCTTCCAGTCCAGCGTTTCTCATGATGTACTCTGCATATAAGTT
>NW_011495030.1:4814576-4815012 GCF_000754665.1 Bison bison bison
GACTAGTTTTCTGTGAGTATGGTTTCAGTGTGTTTGCCCTCTGATGCCCTCTTGCAACACCTACTGTCTTACTTGCATTTCTCTTACCTTGGGCATTGGGTATCTCTTCACGGCTGCTCCAGCAAAGTGCAGCCAATGCTCCTTACCTTGGACAAGGGGTATCTCCTCACCGCCGCTCTTCCTGACCTTCAATGTGGGATAGCTCCTCTAGGCCCTCCTGTGCCCGCGCAGCCACGGCGTGGGATTGGTCCTCCTGGCTGCCGCCCCTGGCCTCAGGCTTAGGCTAGCTCCTCCCGCTGGCTGCCCCTGGCCTCGGGCTTAAGGGCGTGGGGTATCTCTTCCCAGCCACTGCCCCTGACCTGGGACGTGGGGTAACTCCTCTTGGCCACTGCCCTTCAGGCACGGGGTCCTCCCGGCTTCTGCTCCTGACCTCGGA
>NW_011495030.1:4815112-4815568 GCF_000754665.1 Bison bison bison
GGGCATAGACTTGGATTACTGTGATATTGAATGGTTTGCCTTGGAAATGAACAGAGATCATTCTGTCATTTTTGAGATTGCATCCAAGTACTGCATTTCAGACTCTTTTGTTGACCATGATGGCCACTCCATTTCTTCTGAGGGATTCCTGCCCACAGTAGTAGATATAATGGTCATCTGAGTTAAATTCACCCATTCCAGTCCATTTCAGTTTGCTGATTCCTAGAATGTTGACATTCACTCTTGCCATCTTTTGTTTGAGCACTTCCAATTTGCCTTGATTCATGGACCTGACATTCCAGGTTCCTATGCAATATTGCTTTTTACACCATTGGACCTTGCTTCTATCACCAGTCACATCCACAGCTGGGTATTCTTTTTGCTTTGGCTCCATCCCTTCATTCTTTCCGGAGTTATTTCTCCACTGATCTCCAGTAGCATATTGAGCACTTACTG
>NW_011495030.1:4815668-4828037 GCF_000754665.1 Bison bison bison
TGGGAGGACCCCGTGCCCATGATAGGTATTGATAAATATCTGTTGATTGAAATGCTGATAATACATGAGTTTTCTTGCCTAGACAAAAAGAGGAGGCCCTGAAGCTGTGGTAGATCTGGAATTGCCCAGTTAAATGGTTTTTGTCTGGTTGAGTTCCATTTTGAAGTAACTAAAATAAACCTCAGGTACAGAATCAACCTTACTTGAAGTGTTTATTCGGTGTGTTTCGATCCCCTAAATGAACTAACTGCATGTTCCCAAACATCTCCCCACCGACCTGCCAAGTGCCCCACATAGTCATTGGAGCATATTTGTCCAAGGGAAACAATCTTGCTGAGAAAACCAATAGTAAAAATAATGACCGACGTTTGTTCTGTGTTCACCACACATCAAATACTGGACTCTGCCTGCACTAACGTGCATTAGATCATTTCATTTCTCTTGTAAGTTTATAGGAGCAGGGACTATAATTACCCGTGTTATGGTTGAGGGACTGAGCGTTTGAGTGTTGAAGGCAGACTGGGGCTCGTTTGGGAGAAAAACATACAAGGAAAGAATGACCTGCTTGAAGGTTTATTGGGAAGGGAGGATGGGGTATATTGGAGGTACAGGAAAGTGTCCAAATAGTGGGAGTGGAGAATGCACGTGAAAGTCACTCAGGCTGAAGATGGGGGACTTGCAATTGTAAACACTTTAGTCCATCGGCTTAGAGATGCCTATACATATATTTTGGTTACTATTTCATCAATCTTTAGATTCAGAGTCACATGAAATTCTTGTCTATTATCATAGTTATTCCACCATGTTAGGGACTTCATCAGTTTTTTTCACCTAAAGTACTGGTGTTTTTCTGGATACCTCTAAAAGAAGGGAAATGCAGGATTTCTTGATTTAAAACAATGTGTTCACCCTCCCCATTAGGCTTCTAACTGTATTTTTGCTGATTGTCAGAGACTTTTGTTTTATAAGTGAAAGTTATTTCATTTGCAGTCATTCTTCTGCTTGATTCTGCTTCCAGATCTTAAAATACAGCCTGGTGTCACAGAAGTTTACACAGTAATCTATTTATTAGGATTACTACATCACTCTAAGGTCAAGCAAGAAAGCTAAAGGGGATGATTTTAAATGTCTAAAACAGGGATAAGTTGGGGAAAAAAAAATCTCCACAAAACCTAAGTCAGTTAAAAAACATACCACTTATGTAAACAAAGTCTTTCAAGATTCTTGTTAACTTATGGCAAAAGTGTTTTTGCTGTATTAGATGCATTGATAATTAAGTTTACAAAGATTTTATTGTTATAAGTTGACAGTTTGTTTAGGACAAAATATAAAACAGCAGCAAAGGACAAATATATACAGTTCACAAATTTGCAATCATATTGCAAGCTGAAAGCAAAAACCATTGTTATATTCCAGAAGATATGATCAGACTTCACAAAATTAACTTGGTGGCAGAATTTTTATGTAAACTATTGGGAAGTTAGTTCTCTAGATTCAACTTTCACCCATTCATTCATTTGGGGGAGAATGGATACATGTACATGTATGACTGAGTTCCTTCGCTGTTCACCTGAGACCACCATGACATTGCTAATCAGTTATAGCCCAATACAAGATAAAAAGTTTTTTAAAAAAACACAAATACTGAATGTCTGTCATGTCCATGCACTGTTACAGACACTAGAGATACAACTGTGAGCAAAACAGATTTTTCTGAGGTGGGGTTTATATTCTGGTGAGAAGAAGCAGACAGTGAACAAATCAGTAACTATAAATACACATGACATGTCAGATGGCAATAATTTCTAAGAAAATGGCTGACAGAGTTGGGTTGAGGAGGAGGATGTGGCTATGAAAGTGAAAGGGTTAGCCGTTCCGTCATGTCTGACTCTTTGCCACCCCATGGACTGTAGCTGCCAGGCTTCTCTGTCCATGGGAATTCTCAAGGCAAGAATACTGTAGTGGGTAGCCATTCCCTTCTCAGGGGATCTTCCTGACCCAGGGATCGAACCCAGGTCTCCTCCATTGCAGGTGGATTCTTTACGGCCTGAGCCACCAGTGACTATGAAAGGTGTATATCAAAGGGCAAAGATCAGATTGTTATCAAGTGGCTGATTGGACAGCTGACAGAGTACCCGTAGAGTCTGGCGGCTCATCACAAGTCTGGTAACGTCTGTTCTATTTTCATCTCAAACTCAGTGAGTGACCCTTGGCTCCATGATATTTTCTGAGCCCCAGTTTATTTATTTGGAAAAGGAGAGGGCTGAACAACTGGGTCTTTGAGATCCTCTCTGGATGTAATTTCTGACTCTGTCTGAAGTGGAATGAATGCTTTGCTGAGATGAGCACAGGGAGAACCCTGTGTCTGTGGTTAAGAAGTCTGGTGGGAGGGGAGACAAATAGACCATGATAGTCCTTTGGGTGTTCATCAGTTCAGTATTCTTGCTGTCTTTCTTTAGGCTGAATAATGGCCCCTAAAGGCACCAGGTCCTAATCTCTGGAACCTGTAGATGTTACCTTATTTCGAGAAAGGTTCTGTGCAGATGTGAATAAAAGAGGGACCTTGAGACAGGCAGATTATCCTGGTGGGCCTAAATGCTATCACATGTCTGCTTACGAGCAGGGCAGAGGGAGACTGAACACATACAGAGAAGAAAGTTGTATGAAAATATAGTAGAAAGAAATTTGAAGGTGCTGACTGTGAAGACTGGAGTGTGGTGGGCACAAGCTAAGGAATACTGCTTCCAGAAGTAGGAGGAGACAGGGAAGGAATCCTCCTTTAGTGCCCTCAAAGGGAGCATGGCCCTGCCAACAGCTTGGTTTCAGCCTCATAATGTGAACTGTGAGCTTCTGGCCTCTAGAACCAGGAAAAGTTTAAGTGAGAGTGTTAGTTGCTCAGTTGTGTCCAACTCTTTGGGACCTCAAGGACTGTAGCCTCCCATACTCCTCTGTCTATGGAATTCTCCAGGCAAGCATACTGGAATGGGTAGCCATGCCCTTCTCCAGGGGATCTTCTTGACCCAGGGATCGAACCCAGGTCTACAGCATTGCAGGCAGATTCTTTGCCATCTGAGCCACCAGGGAAGCCCTAGAACTGTAAGAGAATAAATCTATGTTGCTTTAAGCCACCGTGTTTGTGGTAATTTGTACAGCAGCCCCAGGAAACTAGTTCAATAGGATTTTACCTCCATACCTACTTAAACTTAAATGAGACCATGTGGCTGCTCCAGCTAATGACACACAAATGGAGGTGATGTGTCTTTAGGAGCCATGGTGTGCTTTACAATGCTCTCATTTCATTTTAGTGATGGACAGGTTTGGAGACGGTGGCTGCCTTGTTAGACTGGGTCTCAGAGTGACCACGTTGAGCACAGCCTCCTAGTTAACTCATGAAGCACATAGGAATGATTGAAATATTATTAATAACATTTGTTGTTGAAAGCTCCTGAGCCTTGGAGGTTGTTCTACAAGCCTCTCCTGACTGGTGACAAGGAGACTGTTTGGACACTATGAAATGTTCCTGGTAATACTCTCTTTGTTGTGCTTTTTGCTTTTCAGTGGTCCTCTGAACCCCTTCTCCTAGCATCTCACCACAGCCAGGATAGTCTCAAATCTGTCCTCCAGGTCACTATTGTCCTGTGTGAAGCTGACGCACATTCCAAGGTTCTGTGCCTGAATGAGAGGAGGAATGCTGGGCCATGCAATGGGAAACAATTTTCCTTGCTTCAAGACTCTTCGGTGACTTCCATGTGCCATGTATGCCTCTAGAACAAGGGCTGGTATTGCTATGGATAGAAGTTTGTGCCTCCCTCTTTCCCCCCGGTTCAGATGTTGAAACCCTAAATCCCCTGTGTCATGGTATTTGGAGGTGGGGACTTGGAGGTAACAAGGTCATTAGGGTGAAATTCTTAAGCTGAGTTTAGTACCCTTATGAGAAGAGAAGCTTGCTTCTTCTCTTTCTTTCTCTCTGCTATGTGAGGACATAATGAGAAGAAATCTATCTATAAACCAGGAGGAGGGTTCTCACCAGAGCCCAACCATGCTGGCACTCTGATCTCAGGCTTCCAGCCTCTAGTACTGTGAGAAATGAATTTCTTTAGTTTAGGCCATCCAGGATATGATACTTTTTGCTATAGCAACTCAACTGATAAGAAGCTGTGGTGGCTCAGATGGTAAAGATACTGCCTGCAATGCAGGAGACCCAGGTTCGATTCCTGAGTTGGGAAGATCCCCTGGAGAAGGGAATCACAATCCACTCTAGTATTCTTGCCTGAAGAATTCCATGGACAGAGGAGCCTGGCAGGCTACAGTTCATGGGGTTGTAGTGTCGGACACAACTGAGTGACTAACACCCTGTTTAAAAGCTCCACTTTCAAAGTATGAGGTACATCCAAGGTGAAACTCATACTGTATTGTATTGGTTTGTGACCCTTCCCATGTCTGTCATTAACATAGCACATCCCTCACCCAGTAACCCATGGAGTAGGAGACTTCTACAGCAACTCCCTATTCACCAGGTAATGGCCTCTATCAAGTCATTAGAAAACAGTTGACTACTTCATCTGACAAATGAGGGAGGTCGGCTTTACGCATAATGATGGGGCATTCACCTGACTTACCCTTATTCCCTGCACTGGTTCCCTTGGGCCTCCTCAAAAGCCTGCCTGTCTGAGGATGCAGCCAAGGGCTTGGTCCTGTGAGACCTCCTCTCGGCTCTTACTTGTGTGATTTTGGAAGGATTCCACCTCTCAGTTCTCCCAGATATTTTTCCATCTCTTCAGTGGTTGAGATCCCAACCTAGAGCTCTTGGATCTCAGAGGCACTGAGAAACAGGTCCCTGCTTTTTATTAGCTGTTGTCCTTGGAAAGACTTAAAGTGTCCTTGTAACATCCAAGACCACATTAATCTATGAGAAGAGTAAAGGTTGCCAAAATGAAGATTCAATATGAGGCTTCAAGTGACTAGTAAAAAAAATAACATAAAAAATAAGTAACAACAAAAGTGGCTTGACTGGTCCACACCTAGTGGAGCCTGAGAACAAGCTGAGTTCCTCTGGCCTGGCTGAGTACCTGTGATAAATTCTAAAAATGGCCCCAATTCTTCAGCAGTCCGAAATCCACTCATTTTTCCTTGTAACTTTACAGAGTCCTTCCATTCTGGTATTTCTGGCTTACCCTGTTGCTCTGACCTTAACTGAGTGCTTTGCTTTGTGAAAGTAGTGTAGCAGCTCTCTTGGAAAAAAAAAAAAAAAATTGTGATTTGTACTGTTGGCTGATTTTTAAATACCAGTCTACCAGCAATTTAATAACTGACTCACAGGCTTTCTGAATATTTTACAGCTGGTTCTCACAAGCTGTAAGCGCCAGCTCCAGCCGACTGTTGGTCTGTGCCTATAGGATGTTAGCAAACATGTGTGTTGAAGTTTATTTATTTATTTTTTTTGGCAAAAACCACTATAATAATGTAACGTAATTAGTCTCCAATTAAAATAAATTAATTGATTAAAAAAAAAAAAAAAAAGAAAGCAGCACAGCAGGATGACCCAGGGCCTTGGGGATGAATCCAGGCCCATCATGCTGGGCCCTCATTGAACGGCTAAATACATCTTTGATACTTGTTCTCCCTGTATCTGTAAGTCAAGCTGACAACTTTGGGGGAATTACACTGTCTGAGTCTGCTCAGCTGCCATAACAAAATACAATAGATGGAGTGCTTAAACAATAGGAATTTATCTCTCAAAGTTCTAGAGGTTATAAGTCCAAGACCAGGGTCCAGTATGGTGAGATTCTGGGTAGAGCTCTCTTCTTGGCTTGTAGGCAGCTGCCTCCTTGCTGTGTCATCAAGTGGTGAAGAAAGAGCTCTGGTGTCAAAGTTTAAAAAGAGCTTCTGAGATTGGTCTTGCTCACACTTGCTCCTTTACCATTGCCAGGATTGCCTGGCTAAGCCTCTTGAAAGATAAGAGACATATGAGGCAGGGAGCCCCTGTGGCCCCAGCTGATAGCCACGTGACTCCCAACTGACCTCAGACCCACAAGTAAGGAACAAACTGTTACGTGTCACTGAAGCTGTGTGGTCGTTTGTTACACAGCATTATTGCATTAAGAAATAATGGATACAGCACTGGATAGCAGTAACTCTTGTAGGACAGAGCTTTCCACACCTCTCTTCCCCTTTTGACCCCACCCTCTTCAGGATGGGCATCTGATATGCATCAAAGAGTAATAGCCCACCCTGCCCCCTCTCCCACTGGAGGTAGAAACTTTGGGTGGAGCAGCAAAGTTTTTCCTCCCTTAGAAAGTCTTGAAAGTTCTCCTTCCATGAGGTTACTTTGAACGGTGGGGCCTGGGCCATGTTTTGCATGTGCTTTTGTTTTGCATGGGAGGAACTTGCAGAGAGCTAAATTTGCCAGTGAGAGGTCTCTGGAGAAAGAGCAGCAATAAATTGCACAGAGCTTTCTGTTATCAGGTTTTGAAGATAGCGTTCTTTAAAGGATGGCCTGCAAACATTTCAGGCAGAGGGAATAGCAATCACAAAACCCTTAAGGAGTGTGTTTAAAACTGGCCCACACCCTGTATCAACCAATGACAAACATTCAGTAGGTTCATTAGTATGTACTGGTCACCTTAGTTAGATAGACGTACACACTAGGGTGTGCACTTGGTGTGCATTCATCTTCACCTGCGAAGGTTCAGGCAGGTGGAATGTTATGCACAGACACGGTAGCCCCTGGACATTTTGGTGTGCTCCATCAAGTTCCTACTGTCAGCCTCTGCATCCTGGGCATGAGGGCTTTTCTTCAGCCCAGCAAGGTATCCATCCACGTGCATGGCAGGCTACAGGAGCAGTCCTCAACCCAGACTTTGGGGAATCTGTATATAAATACCCCAGTTCCCTTGCATACTGGGCTGGGATGGTTGAGAGGCACCCATTCTGCTTAATTTCTTGGAGTTCTGTAGGACTAAGCTGCGGGAGCCCATAGTGCTAGTGGGCTTTATCTATTGCCTTCATTTCCCCATATCCCACACTTCTATCCATATTCTCTGCACCCCCCAAATAAGTTACTTGTATTTAATTATTTGTCTTAGGATCTGCTTCTGGGTGAACTCAAACTAAGACTGTTATAATAAAAGTAAACTCCAATTCTAACAAGTAAACCAACATTTGGCAGTCAGAAGTCAGGTTTACAACCAGTTCTATGATTCTTGGCATTCCTCCTAACACCTTACATGGAAGATTTCCTCTGTGGCAGATGCAAAAGTACTCTGAGTACTAGACCAGGTCATGGGGCATCTATGAAGTGGGGGGATCCAGGGACAACCACGTTAGGACCTAGAGTGTTGATCTGATGATGCTGACCAGATCTCCGGACGTTATTTTCTTCAGGGCAGTGGAGCCTTAACAATATTTCTAACTAATCACCTATATTGAAATTCTCTCATCTTACCAATAATAATCAGCTGTCTCTTTTGGTAATTAACTCAGCTTTTGGATAATAATATTTTAAGTGCTAAGTAATCATCACTTAATGAATCTTGATTAGGATCTCTCATATTGTAGTTAACCATCCCTGGGCTATTAAGATTTGATATAGGAAATTGAAATGCTGACTGCCTCAAGGGTGTAAATTACAGTTAACTTGCAAGAACACACACACACACACATTCACATTCACAATTTCTCTCTCATACATGCATACATAAATGCATGTATAAACATGTCACATTTTTCACTAATTCCCCCACCCTTGCCAATGCAGTATAGCAGTAGGAATGACCTTGCGTGTTCAGACAGTAGAATGAGGGGAGTGTGGCCAGTGCATAGGGAACATTATGAGTGAGGTTTGAGGAACCAAACAGCACAGGACCTTTATAAGGAGAGCCAGTAATTTGGGTTTGGTTCAAAGTGCAATGACCAGCCACTTCAGCAGGAAGAGATGTGCTGAGCAAAGAATGGATTTTGGAAGTAGGCCTGGGGAAGAATGAAAGCAGGAGGGCTCATTAGGAGATGAGAGGTCATTATGGTTTGGAATTGTGGGCAAGCTGGAGAGATGGAGAGAGGTAGGAAGATTGGGAATACAGTTTGGAAATACAATAGGAAAAAAACTAGTTGCTGATGAATTGGACGAGGGGATGACACCAAAGCAAGAAAAAATGGTTCTGAAGGGTTGGGTCTGGTGATAGAACCAGGTAAAAAGGAAGAACACATGTGTAGGGGAGAGCTGAGAAAAGCTTTATTTTGGCCATGTTATATGTAAGATGTCTTTTAGATATCCATCCATTCATTCGTTCAGTAAATATCTGTTGAATGCCTGTGTGTGTGTGTGCGTGCTCAGTAATGTCCAACTCTTTGCGACCCCAAATACTGTAGTCCACCAGGCTCCTCTGTCCATAGGATTTTTCCAGGGAAGAATACTGGAGTAGGTTGCCATTTCCTACTCCATGAGGTCTTTCCAATCCAGGGATCAAACCCAAATTTATTGTGTCTCCTGCATTGGCAGGCAGGTTCTTTACTGCTAGCATCACCTGGGAAGCCTGAGTAAGATATATCATTAAACAAAAAAGATGAAGATCCTTGAATTCTTGAATTACACTGAATTTTCAGGTAGATGAGGGGGTCTGGAATTCAACACTGTGGTCAAGCTAGTAATAACAGTTTAGGAGTCTTTCTGAGGTGGACGGGCCAGGCATCTTCACAGGCACTGGGGATGCAATCCTGGGAATGGGAATAGTAGCGGAGTCTGCATTCCATGGTGTGGGGTTATCTGTGTGCAGGCTCATTATCAAATTCATAATTTATCATCTCAGATTAAAACAAATCCATGCTTTAAAGGCCAGCATCTTTATGGACATAGTTTAACATCACATGCCAGCTCTGGATCAGTCTGTTGAGATTCAAATACCAGCTTCACCTTTATAAACTGAGTGATTTTAGGTAGATATCTCAACTGTCTAATCTCTAATTTTCTCATTGAAAAATGGAGATAATTTGGGGACTTATATTTTTAGAGAGTTACCTTAAGGATTAAATGAATTAGTATACAGAAAACTATTTAGAAGGGTTCTGACAAATACAAATTATTCAGTAAATGTTGATTTTACTTGTTATAAATGTTGCTGCTAATAGTGTTAATAAGACAAATTCCAAAATGACCTATGTCTTTAAATCAAATGGGGGAGGTGAAGAATTCCCACTAGCCTCTCTGCAGTGTTTGCCATCCAGTGCCATTTCTCAGCCCCCTTTTATTCCTCCTGGTCTCCAGTTTAGCCTAGTCTGAAAGAAGTTAGAAATACATCAACTTCTCACAGAGGCAAAGGAGTTACTCCTACAGAAGGTTCAGATTTTTTCCTCTTCCCTCCCCCACACCCTGCCCCCTCTTCTCCTTCTTGGGACTCATAAGACTACCTGGATGAAGAATATCTTATTTCTCAAAGGCAAATCTCTAATGATATTTGGCCCAAATAACCTTTCCTGCCCATGCAACTTTCACTGAGCTCATCATAGGGAGACACAATTTGCATAAGAAGTGAACCTGTAATAAATTTCGCCGTAAATTCCTTCCAACAGCATGCAAACCTTTTTAGTTCCACGGTGTGTGCTCCTGTAATGATCTTCCACCTGGCTCGGGACCTTTTTATGTGGGAACATTAAACTAATTTTGCTTGGAATGTGGGATGGTTTCTCAAGATGGCACACCTGATGCTCAAGCGCAGATCACAAGGCTCCTCGGGAAGATGGATGGATCCCTTGAGGCTCTTTAGGCACTCTGTTGCTCTCAGAACTTCCCTCAGAGCCCAGCGCATCTCCCGCAAACTTCTGCTTCACATTTGGTATCCCTGTGACAGTCACCAAATGATTGGGTCGGGTCAAGAAGTCAACTGACTTCCTCATATGCTTCTGCCATCACTCTGGGCTTGGGTGGGGGAGGGGCCAGCCAGGATGCCTTGGGTCTCTGTGAGGATGTGAGAGTGACTAGGATACTGATCAGAATAAAAGATTAGGTGGAATTCTTCCCCGGCCTTGGGTTAAGTGGCACATTGCATGAGTGGCTTTTGTCTGGTAGCAGCAAAAGCACTGAGTAGTGTGGTCCCTCCTCCATTGCTTATGACACGAGAATGTGCCTTCCTTCTGCTAACAGTTGATTCCTAGCAGTGCACAGAATGGTGCTACTGGAGGACCTACCGGGCCTAATTCCTGGGGGTGCTGTGACTACAGGTGACGTGCATTAAATGATTTCATCTATTAGCTACCGAATGCCAGCCTGCACAGAGGACAGGGAGGCATCCAGGGGAAGCTTAGCATAAATAAAGGGTTTGACTTAATGAAAAGGATCTAAGGAAACATGTTTGCAACTGGAGAAAAAGCTAAACCAGGACCTTGTGGTATTTGTTGCCTAAATGGCAACTCCTGCTGTGTTTTTAACTTTCAGAAACCTCAGCTGAATCTAAATCTCCTGCTTATGCTTTGTGGAGTAACTCAGCTTAAAGCAAAGCCACATTATCCTGCTTGATATGGCTGGGCTATGAGTGTAGTCAGAAAACCCGGGCATGAAAGAGACTTTAAATGAACAGATGAATAGAGCAATCAAAGGGCCATCCAATCAGATCTAAGCAGATTAGAACTTCATGCAGCCTCAAACACAAAAATAGACTGAGTGCTCTGTGATTTATTAAGGTCACTCATTCAAGATGCTCATGTATCCCTGACCCTCAACTGCTGCTCTTGGGGCTGACTTCAGCTTGCACTTCTCACTGCATCAGGCAAATGAGTGTCCATGGAATGGGACCCTGACTTCTAGTATTGCTGTAGTTTGTCTCTTACTGTTGTTCATTTATAAATATTTCTGTTTAGGCTTTGATCAGCATTTTGCAATGAATATTGTGGTCATTTTCCAGATGGTGATTCTCAGCCTGAAGTGATTGTTTGGAGGTACTTGTGGTTGTCACAGTTGGTTGGAGGTGCTACTAACATCTATTGGGAACAGGCTAGGGATGTGGCTATATATTCTACAATGCATGGGAGATTTCCCGCTCCCCCCCTCCCCCACCGACCAGCCCCACTCAACAAAGAATTATTTGACCCCAATTATTGAAAGTGATGAAGTTGGAAAATCCAGATTTAGAGTGATACTGTTGGGCATTTTTGTTTCAGAGAAAAATTTCCAAATTGCCACTGCCTTTGGCCAAGGCTACATCATGTCTTAAGTAGACTTTTTCAATAATTTCCAGTTTTCAATAATCTGATTAAATCACATTTTTGCTAAAAGTCTTTTAATGGCTTCATGTCCTTTATAGTATGTGCCTTAACATGGCAGATGACATTGACCGCCCCCTTACCTCCACACTCAATTCAGTATCAGGATGAGTCAGTACTGCCTATGTTACATATCTCCTTCCATTTGCCATCAACCAGCTCTCATGTTGTGGTAAAGAGCAAGGGCTCTGAAGTAGACAGATCTAGGGGTGCCTTCTGGTTCTTCTGTTTATTAGCTCTATGACTTTGGAAAGCTCTGTAACCTCTCTGAGTCTATGTTCTTCTGTCCATAAAAATCAAGTTCTAGAACTCCACCATGTTGTCTGGAGTAAAGCCTTGTGTGGCCTCCTGCTTGGCACACGAACAGTGGGCACTATTTTATCTCCTCAGACACCAGTATATTCAAACCAAAACTATTGCAATGATTTCTTGACTGCCCTCACTGCCTCTTCTCTTAGGATAATCTAGGAAGCAACAGTTAGAACTGGACATGGAACAACAGAATGGTTCCAAATAGGAAAAGGAGTATGTCAAGGCTGTGTACTGTCACCCACTTATTTAACTTATATGCAGAGTACGTCATGAGAAACGCTGGGCTGGAAGAAGCACAAGCTGGAATCAAGATTGCTGGGAGAAATATCAATAACCTCTTATATGCAGATGACACCACCCTTATGGCAAAAGGTGAAGAGGAACTCAAAAGCCTCTTGATGAAAGTGAAAGTGGAGAGTGAAAAAGTTGGCTTAAAGCTCAACATTCAGAAAATGAAGATCATGGCATCCGGTCCCATCACTTCATGGGAAATAGATGGGGAAACAGTGAAAACAGTGGCAGACTTTATTTTTCTGGGCTCCAAAATCACTGCAGATGGTGACTGCAGCCATGAAATTAAAAGACGCTTACTCCTTGGAAGGAAAGTTATGTCCAACCTAGATAGCATATTGAAAAGCAGAAACATTACTTTGCCAACAAAGGTCCATCTAGTCAAGGCTATGGTTTTTCCTGTGGTCATGTATGTATGTGAGAGTTGGACTGTGAAGAAGGCTGAGCGCCGAAGAATTGATGCTTTTGAACTGTGGTGTTGGAGAAGACTCTTGAGAGTCCCTTGGACTGAAAGGC
>NW_011495030.1:4828137-4891973 GCF_000754665.1 Bison bison bison
GTACTTTGGCAACCTCATGCAAAGAGTTGACTCATTGGAAAAGACTCTGATGTTGGGAGGGATTGGGGGCAAGAGGAGAAGGGGATGACAGAGGATGAGATGGCTGGATGGCATCACTGACTCGATGGACATGAGTCTGAGTGAACTCCAGGAGTTTGTGATGGACAGGGAGGCCTGGCGTGCTGCGATTCATGGGGTCGCAAAGAGTTGGACACGACTGAGCAACTGAACTGAACTGAACTGATGTATGTAATTTTTTCATGGAGATGAATTGAGGGAAACTTAAAAGAATCTGTTGGTCAGAGTTTTTGTTTCTTATTCAAAAAGAAAATAATAGCTTTAGTAAGTTTCAAAGGAAAATACATGGATTCTTCTAAGTTAGAGGAATTGATACATGAAATTGAAGAATTTCAATGAGAAAACTGCTTTTTTAAAAGCTACTGGCAAGTGAATAGCTAGATATGATTGAGAGTAGTAACATGAAACTGGCTTCCTACTCTTTCATCCTTAAATTAGATAAGACTTTATTACCAAGCTGGGGTCACTGTGTGCAGCCCCTGGGTCCAAGGTGCTCGCTGCTAATCTGGTCTGTCCATCACACATCTGAGTTGGATATCACCCTTAGAAACAAGTGAAATTGTGCTCAGGCCCACCAGAAAACCATTCATGAGTCTCTCCAGTTTCTCAGTATGTGTCCAGTGCCTCCACCACTCAGCCCCATCCTTCTTTCCTCGTGTTTTCACACTTTGTTCCCTTCCTGACCTACTCCAGCTATTCAACCAGTGCTCATTAGTCTTCTTTCCAACAAAAGGGAAAAAAATTGCATATTTATTAACAAATTATATATACACATATGTACACGTTTATTAACAAGTTAATATATTTATATATTAACTGCCTCAAGATTGTTAGAATCAAATGAGCCTATGTGTATTAAGACATTTTTATAAGCTGTACACTATTTTCAAGCAGTGTGTGCTGCTATAATTATTGTTTGGTGGTAAAACCCAAATGCTCTTGTCACACAGATACAGTTCATGTGTCCCCACCATTTCCTAGATGCCATGCTGCAGGGGCTAAAAGCTTTGGAGCAAGTTACATCACTTCTTTGCCTCAGGTTTTCTTCTCTCTTTTTTTTTCATTTTATGATCTTCAGGATGAAGATTTAAGTAAATGAGATAGTGTCGATAGTTTTCTTAGTTTAGTACCTGGCACATTAGAAATGCTTCCTAGGTGGCTCTGTGGGTAAAGAATCTGCCTACAATGCAGGAGAGGCAGACAGACACGAGTTCGAGTCCCAGGTCGGAAAGGTCCTCTGGAGAAGGGCATGGCAATCCACTCCAGTATTCTTGCCTGGAGAATCCCATGGACAGAGAATCTGGTGGGCTACAGTCCATGAGGTTGCACAGAGTCCAACATGACTGAAGCGACTTACGAAGCATACATGACAAAAAAATAAATTATTTCTCAGTTTGGCAAATAATGACAGAATATCAGAGAAACATACTACCTCTCTCCTGCATGCATTTCTCTAAAGAGAAGTTGACATTTTGACAACAGATGAGCTGTTGGTTTATAGCAGCACCCTTTACAGAATGGGATAGTTTTCTTTTTATACCTCCTATGGTTCTGTATGCCCAGGTCTTTTCCTGTAGGTCAGCATCTGAAAACCAGCTCTCCTGCCTGACTGAAGAGGGTCCAGTCTGCTTAGATAATAAAATGCTTCAGAATTTGGCCCACAGTAAAGACAGATGCTCTCTAAGGTTGAGTGCAGAAACACGATCTCTCTTCTGCACAAATATTTTTGGTTACTTTTTTTTGTTGTTACAGAAAATATATATATATGTTCATCTCTAACTACCATGAGATTATCACTTGTCATTTACTGTCTGTCCCACTAAATTTCTACTACAACTACTTTGAAGTTTTGGTGGTTCTAAAACTTTGATTTTATGATCTTTCAGGTCATAAACTATTTCCAGTGATACTTTTTTATCTTTGATGGAGAAGCCATTGATTAATGGGTTCCTATAAATTCCTAAAATCATTTTAACAGTTAAAGCTATTTTTCTATTATAGTTACAAGTCTGGGAGTAGGTGGAAGTTACCAAATCCAGACACTCCAAGGCAGAGGCCAGGCAGATACTCTAAATGAGCTGGTGAATCAGGCTGGAGCTGCACCAAGGGGAAGAGATGTGCCCACGGGGTGTTGCAGCTAGCTATAGAGGAGAGTTACCTATAGCCAGGGTTGCTATACCTTATGACCACCCTCATGGCAGAAAGTGAAGAGGAGCTAAAGAGTCTCTTGATGAAAGTGAAAGAGGAGAGTGAAAAAGCTGGCTTAAAACTCAACATTCAAAAAACTAAGATCATGGCATTTGGTCCCATCACTTCATGGCAAAGAGATGGGGAAACAATGAAAACAGTGACAGACTTGATTTTCTTGGGCTCCAAAATCACTGCAGATGGTGACTACAGCCATGAAATTAAAAGATACTTGCTCCTTGGAAGAAAAGCTATGATCAACCTGCTGCTGCTGCTGCTAAGTCGCTTCAGTCGTGTCTGACCATGTGTGACCCATAGACGGCAGCCCACGAGGCTCCCCCGTCCCTGGGATTCTCCAGGCAAGAACACTGGAGTGGGTTGCCATTTCCTTCTCCAATGCATGAAAGTGAAAAGTGAAAGTGAAGTCGCTCAGTCGTGTCTGACTCTTAGTGACCTCGTGGACTGCAGCCTACCAGGCTCCTGTGTCCATGGGATTTTCCAGGCAAGAGTACTTGGAGTGGGGTGCCATTGCCTTCTCCGTGACCAACCTAGACAACATATTAAAAAGCAGAGACATTACTTTGCCGACAAAGGTCTATAGAGTCAAAGCTGTGGTTTTTCCAGTAGTCATGTACGGATGTGAGAGTTGGACCATAAAGAAAGATGAGCACCAAAGAATTGATGCTTTTGAACTGTAGTGTTGGAGAAGGCTCTTGAGAGTCCCTTGGACTGCCAGGAGATCAAACCAATCCTAAAGGAAATCAACCCTGATTTCAATATTCCTTGGAAGGACTGATGTTGAAGCTGAACCTCCAGTACTTTGGCCACCTGATACAAAGAGCTCACTCATTAGAAAAGACCCTGATGCTGTGAAAGATTAAAGGCAGGAGGAGAAGGGAACAACAGATGAAGAGATTGTTGGATGGCATCACTGACTTAATGGACATGAGTTTGAGCAAGCTCTAGGAGATGGTAAAGGACAGGGAAGCCTGGCATGCTGCAGTCCATGGGGTCGCAAAAAGTCAGTGTGACTGAGTAACAACAATGAGTCCTCCAGAAAAGGCAGAAATGAAGAATGTTGAGTCAAAGTTCCTGGTTCTTAAGTGTAGACAACTATTTTTAAAATGCTGTGAGGACTAAACAAATGTGTTGGTGGGCTTCTCTGACCATCACTTTGTGACCTCTTGTGTATGTGATTTTATACCAACTCAATTCTCAGTTTAGTAGGCAAATTAAAAGTCTTCACCAGAGCAGAGGAGTGACTGTTTCCTAATGGAAAGCAAGCAGGAGTTTTCACCAAGCAATGTTCTTGGACCATTAGAACTACGGTAATACTCAGGAAGGATGTTTGGTGTGTTAGTAGGGCTGTCTCTGAACTTCTCAAACTCTTTAATGTGGATAATTATAACTGGGAAGGAAGGGAGAGGGAATAAGCCAGGTAATACCCCTGATTGTTGTTTTTTCTTGAAAGTTGTTCTTTGACGCATTATGTCTTATTAGCTGTCTTCTGTAAGTATATCAGTACATGATCAGGTTAATAGATGGTGATTCCATCTAGTGAACTAAAAATCAAACAAAACACATCTGTTTATTCTGAGGCTACTAGTGAAGCAAAGGGTTGTTTTTCTCAAACCGCTAATCATCAGTAAACAGAAGTCCCTCTGTTTGAGGCTGGATTGGAGTTTTACTCTGAGCAGATCCTGCTGGTCGCTTAACCAATATCCATTTTCCCATTCTTCTTTTGCATCAGAATTGATCAGAGTTTTGGGTGGGAAGAATAACAGCATGTCCAGAAAAAGAACAAAAACTCAATGAAAGAAACACTCTACTTCTGCCTCTTGCCCTAGAGTAGCCATGTGACTTGCTTCTGGCCAAAGAGAAGTCAGAAGAAATTGCTGGATGAGGCTTCCAGAAAAGGCTTTTAAGAAGGGAGAGATTCACTGGATATGCACTCTATGTCTCTCATCTTCTCTCTTCATTCTGTCTGAAACATGTAAACAATAATGTTATACTGGGTTGTTGTTTTTTTTTTATCAATTTATTGTCTGTTGTACACCTCTGAAACTGATTTCCTATTGTTTGGCTGTATTTTTTTGTCTTGTCTTTTTTTGTGGGCCTGATTTTGTAATATTATTTTGATTGGGAGCATAAAAAGTTTTCAGTCTTACTTATGGAATGGTTTATCACAATTTGATTATTATCATTAGTAAATAGTAACCATGAATATAGACCTCTATGATTTTTTTAGGGATGCCCTTCTTCCTTAAGCACTGATTAAGATTGTGTCAGACCAGGAATTCATTTCTGTTAGATTTAATTTCACATAATTACCATCAAAAAAGAACAAAGAACCCTAGGATTGTTTATGATTGCATCAGTGCATTTATGAAATGTGTTCCTGAAAGGAGAGAACCTCCATTTTGATGGCATCAATAAGATCCTAGTCCTCTAATCCTCTGCTTATAATTTTGCACATTGAATGACTGACAGGATATTCCACAGCCCAAGATCTGGCATGGCCGTTTTAACCCATGTCTCTCTCATTTTCCACTTTACCCAGGGCTGGGCCCCATAGGACTCATTCATGTTGTGACCTGACCTTTGTCTCTGTGTCTCTGTATTACGGTGCTGGATGAGTTGGCATTTTGGGCTATGAGAGAATTCTGGCAGTTGCTCCTATGCCTGGATGGCTAATAATGACTTAACTAGATAAAGAAGTGATTGTAAACCATATAAGCATATCTTCCTGAATTCAATCAACATGTATGCCCATCCATGATGGCCACTTGGAAGCCACACTTTTGTTAGGGGAAGTGTAACAGAGAAGCAGCTAGAGTGGAAACAGACAGTAGCACTAACAGATTACAGTTAGCATATTCTGTTTTCACAAATTTACAAGGTCTGATACCATATGAACATGAAGGCAAGACCGTGGATGGGGCCTGTGCAAGCTTAAGATTTGTTTGCTTCTGGTTAAAATTGCCTCTGCTTAAAACTTGAACTGACATAGACATGCTGCCTTTCAAGGGTAGAACTCTAATTAATATCTGTGGAGAAATACATTTCTGCCCTGTTCTTTCTCATAGAGATACCTAGGGTTAGAGTGTCTGGAAAAATATAAACCTCAAAGCATTTTTCACTTCTGTGTCACTCAAAGATAAATTTGGAAGTGAGGAAATATATTTAGGCTAAGTACATACATACGGAAGGGATTGAATATAAAAAAATATAAAAATAATAAAAAATATAAATATAAAAAAATAATTGAGTTTGAGGGAAGGAAACATTTCTATTATCTATCATGGTATCATAAACCATCACACACATAATAGCTTAAAATAAAATCTATCATTTATTCTTTCTCATGATCCTGTGCATTGGCTGAGCTCAATTGGGATGTTCTTCTGCTCCATGTGATATCAACTGAGGCTGCAACATCTGCAGGCTCAACTATTCTGGTACATCCAGTGTCACTCACATGGTTGGCAGTTGGTTCTACAAGCTAGGAGGTGGCTTGAGGTTGTTGGCCATAGGGCATTGGTCTTCCACGCGGCTTGTCAACTTTGTGTGAGCTTCTTTTTTTTTATTTTTTAAAAAATTTATTTATTTTAATTGGAGGCTAATTACTTTACATTATTGTATTGGTTTTGCCATACATCAACATGAATCCGCCTCCATGGTATTTAAGATAGTTTTGGAGGGAGTGTTAGAACAAAAGTGTAAATTGTAGATACTTTAGGACCCAGCCTTAGAAAGTTAAACAGCATCATTTCCAAAACATTTGAATCAAAGCAAGTCACCATACAACGTAGATTCAAGAAGAGGAGAAACAGATTCCGCTTTTTGATGGCAAGAGTGGCAAAGAATTTATGGCCACCACAGGGCATAAGGATATTCAAAGTTTTGCATTCTTACTGAGTAGTCACTTGACATCTGGATTATGAAAACAGAAATAAATAAGGATAGGAGGATAATGACTGACACATAGTAGGTGCTTAAAAATAGCTTGTTAACATAAAATATATGAGCCAGGTTTTTTAGTCTATGACTTTTAACATCTGTAGTATTATATTTTCCAAAATATTTATATTTTCAAATGCTCTGTTCTAGTCTCACATCATTCATCAAGTTGAATCCTGTTTTTGGTTCAGAAAATCTGGTCCCTGTTCTTATTATAGATCATTCATCTGTGGTCTTGAGTTGGCCGGCTCTCTGGCAGTTGAGTTTCATAGGGTTATTTAGAGCCCTGTTGCTTTCTTTTCCACTTTTCTTTGCTTAATAGACATTTTGGGGCAGAGGCAGGTGAGGGGGACTCCAAGGTTGAGGTTTCTTGTAGACTATAGGCTTGAAGGCATTCTTCTACTCTGAGGCAATCTGTCAAAAGAGGCAAGCAATCCTACAGTGGGAATAATAACTGCAACCATAGCACATGTTTGTATTTCTACTGACAATTAAGATGAGGGGGAAACCAATTTTCAAAACAAAAAATGTTTGGAATATGGAAAGGGAATAAGGGGTTTGTTTGTCTAAATGAAATATTGGTTTGAGTGTAAGGGGAAGCCTTGAGAACCATAAAGATGAGGTGGGAATAAAAACCCTTGATGCATGCACAACTCACCTGGGATTAAAAGCCAAGGCCATCCTAGAACCTGATACAACCATTCATGTTGTAATCTAAAGCCCTGTCAATCTATCACAGGTGCACACCACATGACCAGGTGGGGGAAAAGAAGGTGAAGCCAACTGGGAAGAAATGTGGCAGTTTCATCTTCATAATACATACATCCCTAGGTGCGAGTGTGCATCTGGTTTCTATTTCAGAACTTTTTACTAGTAGCTTTACGAAAAGTAGGGCAGACAATTCTGTGAGTTAGGGAGAACATATGTTGACACGGGGCTGGGAGGGACATGGCGTGGCCGTGATGGTGAGGGCCCTACGGATGGAGACCAAGAGGATGAAACTAAGGGGTCTGGGACGAAGTGTTCAGACTTGAAGCTGGGCCACCTAAACAGTCATATGTTGCTTGGCACTGCTAAATCTTCAGGGAGTCTATAGAATTTTGAAGACATTGATTTAAAAAATTGTTTTGAGGATGATTGCATTTTGGATAGAGCTAAAATGCCTTTCTGATGTGGAACAGATGAAAAATCATTGAATTCTGTAGCTGGAAGGGGTTTGAAAGTCATCAAGCACAGCTCTTCATTGACAGGGCCAGTCCCTAATGGCCTGGCACGTCCAGTGGATTATTGGTCCTGCCCAGGGTTACAGAGTTTGTGTTTGAGGCAACCTAGAGACCCACATTCCTGCCCTCTATGCAGGACTCTTTTCTTAAATGTGTACTGCTCTGTGGAGCATCAGCCGTGTGAATGTGTTAAGACCCCTCTGGTCCCAGATTTCTGGGCCACTGCCCTGGTGATCAACTGGCGTTTGTCCAGTGCCCTTTGTTGAAATTCACATTTGGGAACATTTTTCTTATTCTCAGGTGAAGTGAAACCATGGTTGTAGTGGTGCTGAAAACCTCTCTCAATGGTTTTACAACATGAAAATATACTAGTTTTCCTCCAGAAAGTCATCATCTCCACTTCTGTAAGGAGATGCTTGGATACCGCGTCTCGTATACACACTCCAGGACAATCCCTCTTCACCAGTGCACCCATGGGATTGGCCCTGAGATCTTCATTTGGTTATATTTATTTGTGTATTGATGAAGGCTTTGTTAAAGACCTGTTTTAGACAAAGGACCATAATGGGTACTATAGGCTGACATATTAAATGAGTGTAAGCTCTGAACTGCTTTTTTTAATTAATTTTTTTTTCTGGATGCACTGGGTCTTTGTTGCTGTTCATGGGCTTTCTCTAGTTGTGATGTGTGGGTTTCTCATCATGGTGGCTTCTCTTCTTGTGGAGCATGGGCTCTAGGTGTGCAGGCTTCAGTATTTGTAGCATGTGGGCTCAGTAGTTGTGGTACTCAGGGCCAGTTGCCCTGAAGCATGTGGAATCTTCCCAGACCAGGATCGAAGCTGTGTGCCCTGCACTGGAGGGCAGATTCTTAACCACTGGACAGTCAAGGAAGTCTTAGCCCTGAACTTAAGAAATAGACTGTTTAGTAGGGTTGAAGGTATCACACCATTAAAAAAAAAAAAAAAATGCGTTTTAAGTATTTATCCAGAAAGGACAAGAGGAGTTTGATTTTATAGCTGAGAGTTTTGATCTGGGCCTATGCTATGCTAAGTTACATCAGTCGTGTCCGACTCTGTGCGACCCCATAGACGGCAGCCCACCAGGCTCTGCCGTCCCAGGGATTCTCCAGGCAAGAACACTGGTGTGGGTTGCCATTTCCTTCTCCAATGCATGAAAGTGAAAAGTGAAAGTCACTTTTCAAAAGTACAGCTGGTGCCTCCTAAATGTCAAAATAGAAGTTTTTCCCCAAAGCATATAATTTTGCAGTTTTTGACGCTTTCCCATGTTCTGCTTGGTTTTGTTCATCTTGAACCTTTCATTGCATGCTCTTGAGCATCTAGCAGATTTGATGACATAGGACTGCTTCTCTGAATATAGAAGCCTCTGGGAACTCTTTCCCTGTGTGGCTCTAGTGGGTTCAAAAAGGCTAACTTGCTTGTCTTGGAAGGACACCCAAACGAAACCTTCCAGTAACATGTCAAGGACTGGTGGGCCCGAATGTGTGCTGTTGGCGTGTCGAGTTGACACAAGCATCTGTCAGGCCTGCCTTTTTATGACTCCCTCCAGACAGCTTGAAAAGAGATGAAAAGGTTTATTGGATTCAGGGAAGAAAGTGGTCAGGAAAGAGCATGAGGAGGGTGAGGCTCTTGCCGAGCTCAAGTTCCCCTCTGATATCTCAGAACATGTGGTTTCTTTGCTCGCCAAGTGAAGTGTGTGGTTTGTATTCTCTGTCTGTCTGCCTCTGTCTTTATCTCCATTTCTGTCTCTCTCTCTCTGGGAGCCATATTTGTGTATTCTCCTTGGAATCTGTTGCCTTTTATTTCTTTGTTTTTGGGGGACTTGTAGTCAGCCTCTATACCTTCCTAATGTTATTTCAAATAGGGGCAGTCTTTGTGTAGCCCTGCGTTTTTGTAGTCCTTTCTGGAAGGTAGAAGAGGGATGGGAATGATATTGTCATCTTTGTGCAAACCCCTTACCCTCCTCTTGCTGCTGCTGCTGCTGCTAAGTCGCTTCAGTCGTGTCCGACTCTGTGCGACCCCATAGATGGCCTCCTACCAGGCTCCTCTGTCCCTGGGATTCTCCAGGCAAGAGCACTGGAGTGCGTTGCCATTTCCTTCTCCAGTTAGAACTCCATAAAGCTCTTTGCTTTTCTTCTTCTGCAGCTCTTTGTGCTCTGTGGCCTCTTTTGATGACCCTCTTACTGCATTTTGGGCTTCCCTGGTGTCTCAGACAGTAAAGAATCTGCCTCCACTGTGGGAGACAAGGTTTGATCCCTGGATTGGAAAGATCCCCTGGAGAAGGAAATGGCAACCCATTCCAGTATTCTTGTCTGGAGAATTCCATGGACAGAGGAGCCTGGTGGGGTATAGTCCATGGGGTCACAAAGAGTGGGGCATGACTGAGTGACTAACACTGAATTTTACCTGACTAACCATTCAATCCCAACCTGAAGTTTCAGCTTTATCCTAGGCTCAAGGAGAAACTCAATCTTCAATTGGAGCAATTTTAGGAATACTAGTTTAGCTCACATTTCTCAAAATAAGGTCTTTTTGCTGCCATTTGAGACCTGACTCTGGGACTGTTCATTTGTTTGTTCACTCATTCAGCAAGTATATATTGATTATATACTAGTCTGAGGCATTGTCTTAGTATCTGGGGACATTGTAGGAAAAAAAAGCAGACAAAATGTTTGCCCTCAAGTAAGACAGATGACAACTCAACAACGAAGTAAGCTATGTATAAAGTATATTAGATAGTAATCAGTTTTAAAGAAGATGACAGCAAGGATTACTCCCAGGAAATAGAGAAAAAGTTGAAGAGATGCTTTTAATTGATACATCAATTAGAGAATGACCCAAAGTAATAAGGTTTCCAGAAACAGAAATGGAAGAGAGGGAAATTTTTGAGAAATGATACAAAAATATTTTCCATAATGGAAGGAACATGAATTTCCATATTGCAAAATTCCACTTAGTCCCTGAAACCATGACTAGAACCAGGACACATTCTTATGTCAAGGATGAAGAGGTAATTCTGAAATCTGTACTATTTTTCTATATTCCACATAAATGTGTTAATATGCATTATCTGTTTTTCTCTTTCTGATATTTTTCACTCTGTATACAGTCTCTAGGTCCATCCACATTTCTGAAAATGGCACAGTTTTGTTCCTTTTTATGACTGAGTTATATTTCACTGTCTATATGTACCACATCTTTTTTATCCATTCCTTTGTTGATGGACAGTTAGGTTGCTTCCATGTCTTGGCTATTGTAGATAGACCTGCAATGAAATAGTTTCATATCAGAAGAACAGACAAGTAAGATGAAAGTGGTTGCTTTCTAGGAAAGAAGATGGTAGTGAGTGAGGGAATAGTGAGTCAGGGGACTGTTACTCTTTAATATATACCTTTTAGTATCTTTGTCTCTAGAGACAAAGATATGTATATGTATATACATATATATACATAAAGATATATATATATGACTATGTAAGCAACAAATTCAAGAAAATTAAAAATAAATGAATGAATGAAGTGAGATGAAGGGCAGAGGGTTTGCTCTATCTGGGCATATGAGTGGCAGAAAAAAAGGAAATTTGCTTCCCAAAAGGTACACTCAGTTTACACAGGGTCAGTACATCCGTTCACAGGAGTTTACACTTTCTTTCCTTATTGTTGTTGTTCAGCCACCCAGTTATGTCTGACTCTTTGTGACCACATGAACTGCAGCACAACAGGCCTTTCTTTCCCTCACCACCTCCCAAAGTTTGTCCAAGTTCATGTCCATTGCATTGGTAATGCTGTCCAGCCATCTTATCTTCTGACACCCTCTTCTCCTACCCTCAATCTTTCCCAGAATCAGGGACTTTTCTAATGAGTCAGTTCTTTGCATCAGTTGACCAAAATACTGGAGCTTCATCTTCAGCATCAGTCCTTCCAGTGAATATTCAGGGTTGATTTTCCTTAAGATTGACTGGTTTGATCTCGCTGCTATCCAAAGGACTTTTGGGACTTCTTCTCTGGCGCCACAGTTTGAAGGCATCAATTCTTTGGCATTCCACCTTCTTCATGGTCCAGCTCTCACAACTGTATATGACCACTGGGAAGACTGTAGCCTTGACTATATGGACCCTTTGTTGGCAGAGTAATGTCTCTGTTTTTCAACACACTGTCTAGGTTTGTCATAGCATTCCTGCCAAGAAGCAATCGTTTTCTGATTTTATGGCTGCAGTCACCATTTGCAGTGATTTTAGGGCCCCCCAAATCTGTCACTACTTCAACATTTTCCCCTTCTACTTCCCATGAAGTAATGGGACTGGATGCCAGGATCTTAGTTTTTTTAATATTTAGTTTTAAGCCTACTTTTTCACTCTCCTCCTTCACCCTTTGCTCTCCTCCTTCACCCTCATCATGAGGCTTTTTAGTTCCTCTTCACCTTCTTCTTCGTGGAATGTGGTATCATCCACATATCTGAGGATGTTGATGTTTCTCCCACCTATCTTGATTCCAGCTTGTAACTCATCCAGCCTGGCATTTCTCATCATGTGCTCAGCATATAGGTTAAACAAACAGGGTAACAGCAGACAGCCCTGTTGTACACCTTTCTCAATCTTGAACCAATTAGTTGTTCCATACAGGGTTCTAACTGTTGCTTCTTGACCCACATACAGATTTCTCAGGAGACAGGTAAGATGGTCTGGTATTCCCATCTCTTTAAGAGCTTTCCACAGTTTGTTACTATCCACATAGTCAAAGGCTTTAGCATAGTCAATGAAACAGAGGTAGATGTTTTTCTAGAATTACCTTGCTTTCTCTATGATCCAGAAGATGTTAGAAATTTGATTTCTGGTTCCTCTTCCTTTTCTAAACCCAGCTTGGACATCTGGAAGTTCTTGGTTCACAGTGCTGAAGCCTAGCATATAAGATTTTAAGCATGACCTTGCTAGCATGGGAAATGAGTGCAATTGTCTGTTGGTTAGCACATTATTTGGTACTACCCTTCTTGGGAATTGGAATGAGGATTGATCTTTTCCAGTCCTGTGTCCACTGCTGGATCATCCAGATTTGCTGACATGTTGAATCCAGCACCTTGATGGCATTACCCTAAAGGGTTTTGAATAGCTCTTCTGGAATTCCATCACATTCACTAGCTTTATTAACAGCAGTGCATCCTAAGTCTCACTTGACTTCGCACTCCAGAATGTCTGGCTCTGGCTGACTAATCATACCATTGTGGTAATCCAGTTCATTAAGATCTTTTAATACAGTTCTTCCATGTATTCTTTCCATCTCTTCTTGATCTCTTCAGCATTACCATTTCTGTCCTTTATTGTGCACATCTTTGGGCAAAATGTTCCCCTGATATTTCCAGTTTTCCTGAGTCTTTCCCCTTCTGTTGTTTTCTTCTAGTTTTATGCACTGTTCATTGAAGAAGTCCTTTTTGTCTCTCCATGCTGTTCTTTGGAACTCTGCATTTAGGGATGTACCTTTCCCTTTCTCCCTTACTTTTTGCTTCTCTTCTTTCTTCAGCTATGTGTAAAGTCTGCTCAGATAAGCCTTCTTGCTTTTCTCTTTCTTTGGGATGGCTTTATTTGCTGCCTCCTGTACAATATTATGGACTTCTGTCCATAGTTCTTCAGGCACACTGTTAACTAGATCTCATCCCTTGAATCTATTCATTACCTCCACTGCATATTCATAGGGGATGTGATTTAAGTCATACCTGGCTGACCTAGTGGTTTTCCCCACCTTCTTTATTTAAGCCTGAATTTTGCTATGAGAAGCTGATGATCTGAGCCACAGTCAGCCCCAGGTCTTGTTTTGGCTGACTCTGTACAGCTTCTCTCCTTGGAAGGAAAGTTATGACCAACCTAGATAGCATATTGAAAAGCAGAGACTTTACTTTGCCAACAAAGGTTCGTCTAGTCAAGGCTATGGTTTTTCTAGTGGTCATGTATGGATGTGAGAGTTGGACTGTGAAGAGGGCTGAGCACCGAAGAATTGATGCTTTTGAACTGTGGTGTTGGAGAAGACTCTTGAGAGTCCCTTGGACTGCAAGGAGATTCAACCAGTCCATCCTAAAGGAGATCAGTCCTGGGAGTTCTTTGGAAGGAATGATACTAAAGCTGAAACTCCAAGTACTTTGGCCACTCATGCGAAGAGTTGACTCATTGGAAAAGACTCTGATGCTGGGAGGGATTGGGGGCAGGAGGAAAAGGGGACGACAGAGGATGAGATAGCTGGATGGCATCACTGACTCGATGGACGTGAGTCTGAGTGAACTCCGGGAGTTGGTGATGGACAGGGAGGCCTGGTGTGCTGCGATTCATGGGGTCGCAAAGAGTTGGACATGACTGATCGACTGAACTGAACTGAACTGAACTGTACAGCTTCTCCATCTTCGGCTACAAAGAATATAATTGATTTGATTTCACTATTGACCATTTGATGATGTCCATGTGTAAAGTTGTCTCTTGTGTTGTTTAAAAGGGGCATTTTCTATGACCAGTTCATTCTCTTGGCAGAATTCAGTTAGCCTTTGTCCTACTTCATTTTGTTCTCCAAGGCCAAACTTAACTGTTACTCCAGGTATCTCTTGACTTCCTACTTTTGCATTCCAATTCCCAATGATGAATAGAACATCTCTTTTTGGTGTTAGTTCTAGGAAGTCTTTTAGGTCTTCATAGAACTGATCAGCTTCAGCTTCTTTGGCGTCAGTAATAGGGGCATAGACTTGAATTACCGTGATATTGAATGGCTTTCCTTGGAAATGAACCGAAATTCTGTCATTTTTGAGGCTGAACCCAAGTACTGAATTTCAGACTCCTTTGTTGATTATGAGGGCTACTCCAATTTTACTATGGGATACTTGCCCACAGTAGTAGATATAATGGTCATCTGAATTAAATTCACCCATTCCTATCCATTTTAGTTCACTGATTCCTAAGACGTTGATGTTTATTCTTACTATCTCCTGCTTGACCATGTCCAATTTACCTTGATTCATGGACCTAACATTCCAGCTTCCTATCCAATATGGTTCTTTGCAGCATCAGATTTTACTTTCATCACCAGACACATCTAAAACTGAGCATTGTTTCCACTTTGGCACAGCTACTTCATTCTTTCTGAGGCTATCAGTAGTTCTTCTCCGCTCTTTCCCAGTAGCATATTAGACACCTTCTGACTGGGGGACTCATCTTCCAATGTCATATCTTTTTGTCATTTTATACAGTTCATGAGGTTATCATGGCAAGTATACTGGAGTGGCTTGCCATGCCTTTCTTCCTTATGGCTGCTTGAACTCACCAGGTCAAACCTGTGTCCTCCTCTCCCTGAATCAAAGGCAATAAGTAACGTACATCACCACATTTGCCAGAAAGTCTGCAGGATATTTTTTACATGAGTAGCATGGTAGCAAATAGGATTTTTTTATTCTAGGGAATTCACACATTTGGCTTGGATTATAAGACATTCAAAAGTCCCTCTCAAACCATGCTGTTAGCATTTTAAAATGTTATGATCTGGATGGGAAAAACAGAGCTAACTGCTGGTATAGAGGTCAAGGGGAATTTATCTAAAGGCTTGTTAGCTTTGTTCTGACCTGACCCAGCTATTTGGGTCTCAATCATCTGCACATGCCTATTGGCTTTAAACATAAAAATGAATATGTCCATATCTAGGGGCTCATGAAGTGGCAAGGTGATTTGATTCTTTGGAGGTAGTGATTCACTTCTCAACTAAGAGAGGTAAACTATTCTCATGATGAAGAGTCTGTGTGGAGACCAGAACCGTATTAAGCTCATAACCTGAATGAACATTCTTATCTCCCCATGGCCCTTTTAAATCAAAATGGCCATTTTATGATTTTGTAAAAATTTCATGTGATATCACTGAGGAGAAAAAATTTGATTCATTTAACAAGTCTCTTCTTTGCTAAGTGTTATGCTCAGCTCCTACAAGTGGGCTCCACAATATATTTTTGGACATCTTGTATATATCTTATAAGAGTGAAAAGCTGACATGTTTTGTAGACTGAAGTGTCATGGTGCTTTTGGAAAATGTATGTGTAATTGATAGGCCAGTGGATGTCTAATTAGGTATACCATGTAGACTGATTCTTATTTCACCATAAATTATAGTTCACAGACGTGGTAAATGGGGCAATTCTGTGATCTCCCATGTGTGGGTATGTAGAAGTGTTTGTACACTCATATACACATACATTTAAGGGTAAATATATATATACACATATGGCAAAGATAAAGCCATGGTTAAGAAGAAAGAGCATAATATTGCTGGACTGAACTAAGGGCAGGAGCTTCAGGAATGTATTAATAGCAAGAGAAGAGGATTAGAAGAAGTTAGAAGGTCTATGCCAAAAGGCAATATGTGGAGCTGGCACGGTTTTTGTTCAACTGCCTCCGGCTTATAAACAAGGAAATTGCTGTCCAGCCAGAAGGAAGTGATATATTTAAGCCACACAGCTAGTTAGTGGCAGGGTTAAAACTAGACCATGACTTTACTAATCCTGGTCCAGTGTGCTTTGCAGCTGACTCCATTGCTGAGCAGTTAAGTAGGGAGAGGAGTAGGAGTTCATCATCATGATCATAGATTCCTGACAGAGCGATTAAGTTAGGCTTTCATATGACCATTGTATGGGCATAGTTGACATGGGAAAGGGTGAAAAAGTTAAGCATTGAAATGAAACCATCAGAAATGACCAATTGTCCACCAGAATTCAGGCTGGGAGGCTAAAAAATTCAGAGCTGAAGTGAAGTGAAAGTCGCTCAGTTGTGCCCAACTCTTTGCGACCCCATGGACTATACAGTCCATGAAATTCTCTAGGTCTGAATACTGGAGTGGGTGGCCTTTCCCTTCTCCAGGGGATCTTCCCAACCCAGGGATTGAACCCAGGTTCTCCCAAATTGCAGGTGGATTCTTTACTGGCTAAGCCACAAGGGAAGACCAAAAGATACAAAGAATAATGAGAATTAAATAAAGGCACTTATTTGCAAAAGTGTGGTCAAGAATTAGGAAAAGCCACACTGGTATTGGCGCTTGTTGGAGTTGGCAGCAGTGGAGTCCTAACCACCCTTGGCCAGGAGGGGCAAGCAGATGGAACTGTGTAGCTCCAGCTCTAGGAAAGACAGGAGGAATGGATATGAGGATATGGTCCAACTTTGTGATCTTGTAGGAGAGGAACCAGAGAGGGAAAAACAAAACTGAATGAACTATCACTTAACTCTTTTCTGCTGTTCTATTTTTTTGCCTTTTATCTTCCCAACAGGAAGTTGGAAGGTATTGGAATCCATTGACAGGCTATATGGGTCAAGCTCCCAGGGCACAGAGCAGGACAGAGGAGAGCAAAAAAATTGATCTGTAGTGGTAAATGCAGGTTATCCAGGACAGGAGTCTTGAGTGATTGTGACACTGCTTACACAAACTGCATATGGATTTATTCTCTATATAGACCTCTTGCTTGAGAAACCACTTTTTTTCCACATCAGTTACTTATCCTAACATTACCAGTAACTTATGCTGACATTCTGGAAAAAGCAAGAGCCCAACTCTGAAAGTACTCCTTAGTATACTTCTATGATCCCTTCTGCTGTATGATACTATCCCTTAACTTAGTGAGACAACTTACCCTGGTTTGTTTATAAGCTCCAAAGCCTTATTTGATCTTATAGCCCTTTAAAAATCCAGTGTCTTCACTAAACGAAATGTGTTGTTTACGTGGCAAAGTCTATCATGATGATTTAGTATTTTTCCCTTTAGTCTTGACACGTGATAACCAGTATGGTTTCCATGTCTAAAGGAACGTGAGACTTTTTAGTTTTGCAAATGCAAACTAAAAACTAAACTTCCAGATTTCACTGGAAGCAGGAGAGCTTGTTCCTATAGAGCCAGCTTGTAACATAAGGCTAAATCCTGTGTCAGTATTTTAAGTTCAGTAATATGTATCAGTTCACCTTGGGGTATTTAGACCTATTAACAGGTAAATGATATTACAAGACCCTAGTTAATAAATTAGAATGAAAAGCACTTTGTATACACTAAGAAAGACAACTGCAGAATGAACAGGAATGCTTATTTGGACACTAAATGGATTGTCGTAATTCTCTCTGGGAATTGCTCTTGGCCAATTTGCCCTTGGCCAAAGGGAACTGTCTAACTCAAGGTTACATCCTTCTCTGACAGAATCCCACATCGAACTGCTGGTCCAAATGTGTATAGGGGGCCTGGGCTCTGTGACATCCTTGAAGAACCATTTCAGCTTCAGACCTTCCCATAAGGTCAGCTGAGGCCTCAGTGGAAAATGTAGCCCAATTCAATCTCCGCACTCCCGGTCTTGTTTCTCTTGCTCCTTAACAGGCGTTGTTCCCAACACAATTCACCAGTAAACTTTCTTTGTGCGGATCTTTGTATTAGAGTTTGTTTCCAGGAAAACTAACCTGTGACACTTGGTACTAGGAAGAATCCTAGGAAGCAGATTCCAAAATGGGATTTTGAAGCTGGCTGAGAATAAAGCCTCCTTCACTGGTGGTAGATGGAGTATTAATAACCCCCGGCTTGTCAGTTGTGGAGCAGTTGTTAAAATTTTCACTTGTGTCAAGCTTGAATGAGACATAGATAAAGGGAATGCATTGCTGATACAGTATTTCAAGTTTTTGAGAGGTTCACGTAGTAATTATCAGGACTGTGGAACTGAATAGCTCTTGCTAGGGCCTACTGAGGTATTGGAAAAAGACAATGATAGGCTGAGGGTGATTAATTATCAATTTAATCCTAAGTGTGTGAAAGCTAGAGAGCTCATGGCAGCTTATAAAAAGATTCTCATCTCCTGAAATTGGAGAACAAAAAGCAGATGATCTGATACTTCTCAACTGTAACAGTTGCATCTGACTCTTTGTGACCCCATGGACTATAGGGCTCCTCTGTCCATGGGGATTCTCCAGGCAAGAATACTAGAGTGGGTTGCCGTGCCCTCCTCCAGGGGATCTTCCCAACCCAGGGATAGAACCTGCGTGTTCTTCATTGGCAGATGGATTCTTTACCCTCTGAGCCATCAGAGAAGCCCAGCAGAGCACCAGGGAAGTCTAAGATCTCTACTCTGGCAAGTCTGCCCTGCCAACATTAGAACATGGATTGGAAAAAAGTGAGACCTTGTGATATGGCATGGTTACAATACACTAGAGAATTTTATATCCTCAAAATGTTTTTTATTTTTTCCCTCCCAAAACAAGACTGGATCTGCAGTAGACCTGTTCCTCCTTGTATTACAGTCTGAGCATGCCTCACTCTTTGAAGAAGATGCAAAAGTATTTGTATTAGATGACAACATGCAGCTCCCTCAGGATCTAGCTGGCAGGCCAACAATTAGGATCCAATTGCAACATAACCTAGCAGGGAACCGAGCCCTTAGGTTAAGGGAAGAGAGGAATTATACTCCTAAGAAGTTGCAGAACTTAGTCAACTTATACCAGCCAGAACTAGGGAAAATGTGGATCCTATAGGTGCTGAATCAAGTGGGAGGGCAGAGATGCAGTTGAACAAGACATATTTACTGATGTGGGAACTTTCTCCTATGATACATGGTTTAACACTTGAAAAGACCCAAGAATATGAAGCTAACGTGCTGCTGGAGTTCCTCTTAAAGCTTGGAGTGTTGATCTTCATTGAGTAAGATAGAATTGCCAGAACTGTCACAGCAGATGGTGAACAGATCAAAACTTTCAGAGAAGGGGGCATGCTAGTCTGCAAAACCCACCTGCCAGCAATTTTCTGTTTGAGAGTTTAAAGGATGCTCCACTTACCAAAGTGATAAAGAATGCAATAGTGAGAGGGGCTACAGTGTTGTTGAGAGGCTCAGTGGTGACTGCCCTCTGAATCCAGGGCTGATAGAAGGGTGCTATAATAGAATCAGGCTATGATGCAGTAAGACTAACTGGAGCCTGATAGGGGCCAGCTAGGGGCACTTGCCCATCAGAAGCAAGTTTGAGGTGATGATAGTAATGCACAGCAAGGTTGGAATGGCAGCTGGTCAGTGTGACCCACAGGAGCTTTGTAGGAGATCTGGAGATAGGTAATAAAATATAGTATTTTACTGTGGCTATGAGACTGTACATGGATATGCTTAGTAGATGGTTGGTGGTCTGCCAACAGCTGAAGGAAGAAAGATTAGTCCATTAGAGACAAGAAGATTTGGGAAGTAATAGGAATGTGGAGAAGGCTGAGCACCGAAGAATTGATGCTTTTGAACTGTGGTGTTGGAGAAGACTCTTGAGAGTCTCTTGGACTGTAAGGAGATCCAACCAGTCCATTCTGAAGGAGATCAGCCCTGGGATTTCTTTGGAAGGAATGATGCTGAAGCTGAAACTCCAGTACTTTGGCCACCTCATGCAAAGAGTTGACTCATTGGAAAAGACTCTGGTGCTGGGAGGGATTGGGGGCAGGAGGAGAAGGGGATGACAGAGGATGAGATGGCTGGATGGCATCACTGACTCAATGGACGTGAGTCTGAGTGAACTCTGGGAGTTGGTGATGGACAGGGAGGCCTGGCGTGCTGCAATTTATGGGGTCACAAAGAGTCGGACATGACTAAGTGATTGAACTGAACTGAGGCATATGGATGGACTTATGAGAATGAGCGTGAAGTTTGAAGGCCTTTTTTCATTAGAAAACCTTATTCATTGAAGAGGCACCACACAGGTTGACTTGAATGGTTGATGTCAGCCAGACTAATTGACCACTCCATTTCTGGCACAATGGGCTCATCAACAGAGTATCCTTGATGACAGGGATGGGAAACTTTGCATGGGCCTAAAGCATGGGCTCCCCCTCCTCAATGCTGATCTACCTGTCACTGCTAAGAGTATCCACCCTACCAACCTCTCCAACCAAAGCTCCTGATCCAGCACTGCCTTCAAAACCAGCCAGCCACTGTACACCCCCTTCACTGTAAAAGGGGGCAGTGATTCATCTCCAGTGAAATTGATATATATTCCAGGTATGGGTTTTCCTTTCCTGATGGTAGAACCATGCGCCCCACACTATCTGATACCTTATAGAGTGTTTTTATCCACTGAAATAGGATACCACAAAATATTGCCTGTGACAGGGGACTGCTTTCAAAGGAGGTGTGGCCGTGAACATATAACCAAGTGTCCATGTGTCCTGTCACATACCACACTACTCAGAACCACCAGCTTGCAAGGCAGTGGAAGAAGCCTTTTGAAAGCGTAGCTGACATCTCAGTTTAGAGGTGGTAACCTTCAGGGATGGAGTGCCATACTACAGATTGTGGTACACACTCAAAATTCATTTACATAGGCAATGTCCTTAATAGGTGAAATAATTGAGGCCAGGAATGAAGGGTTAGGAATTGAAATAGCCCTGCTTATCATCACTTCCAGTGGCCTACTTGGTGGAATTTACACTTTGTGTTTCTGCAACTCTAAGCTCTTTAGTTCTAGGGGTTCCCAGAGGCAGAACACTTCTATCAGGGAACACAGCAAAAATGCTATTACATTTTAAGCTCTGATGGCCACTGAACCACTTTGGGCTCTGATTGACAAGACATTAGCAGACAAGGAAATAAGGCATCATCTTAACAGGAGTGTTAACCCTGATCATTAGAGCCAGGGAAGCTCTTATATAACTAGACAGGGAGGAGTGCCTTTGGCTCCCAGGTAATCTAATGGGGATGTTCCTTGGTTCTCTACTGTAAAATTTTGATTTGATAGTTAATGGACTAGTGATGTAGCTACAGCCTGAGAAGGGCAAGCTGACCATAAGCTTAGATCCCTGAGGGATGAGGGTCTGGATCTCCACCTGGTACACCACCAAGACCTACATAGGTACTGGCAGAGGTTGAGAGGAGTCTGGAATGAATAATAAAGGAATGGCCACCAAATGTGTTCTGTGACCAGCTGCAAAGGCAGAAGTTCTAATTTACCTTAATAACTCTCCCCTTAAAAAGTTCCCTAGGGAAAGATATAATCTAGAAATAATGTCATGAGGGTTGTTTCTAGATGGAATGGACTCACAATTCTGAAGCAAGTGGTTTGGATGGCAGGAGTGCTGTCTAGTGGATCAGTGTACACCCAGGTCCTGCTTTGGGAGCTGAAGCACCACAGGTGATGACTGCTGACTGCTGATAGCTGAGTCGCTTTTGGGGAAATGCTCTCAGCTGAATAATGCTGCCTCACCCAAGCTCACACCCTCTCTCTGGGTGTGTTCCGCATTCAGCGACTGATCAAAGCATGGGGAGGAATATCCGGCTCCCTTTGTCTCAATTTGGGACACCTATGATGGGCTGTTCCAGCTTCCTAGCCCCCTGTGGAATTGTCTGAGGCTGTTGTCACAGTATTGCAGCTCAGCTTCTCCTCTGCTCCCTCAAAGAAGTTAATCCCCAGTTAATTCCATTCTTGCAAATCTCCATCCCAAAGCCTGTTTTCTGAGAAACACAAACAACAGTTTTTAAATCATAAAGCCCAAGCGATACCTTCTGTTCCTGGCCATTGTAGGTTGAGTTTTGTTAGTTTAAATTTTTTTATAAAGTGACCTTTCCTAACATTGTTGCTGGATTTTAAAGTGTACTTTACATGCATTCCGGTGGTCCCCTCTCCCTTTATTCCATTAACTAGAGGCACAGAAATTCTCTGAATTCCCAGCTGCAGGAAAAGTGTCCACTGAGCAAGACATCATCTTCATGTGGATTTGCATTTTTCTATGGGCTTACTTAGTGGCCATGCCAGCTGTCATTTTCAGCTGCTTTGAGTTGGCCAGTGTTGCCATTGCCCTCTGGATGCCATTAGAAAAAAATTGGATTCATTATTATATGCCTATTGTACTGTCTAGGCATTTCTACACAGATTGTTTCATTAGCTCTTAAAACAAGGCTGTGGACTAATATGTTTTCTAATTAACTGATCAGGAAAATTGAAGATCACCGAGGTTGAATATTTTCTGTTTAGCTAGCTAGAAATTTCTAATAGTCCAGATTTGAAGTCAAATTCTGACTCCAAATCTAGTATTCCCTTCACACCCTAATAAGATAGCCGCTCGTTGTGTATAGACTTAAAACTAGCGCTGGCCCAGGCTTGGGTGACTCTCTACATTAAACAGTCACCGGTAATGAACTAGGATCTGTTGAAAACCTTTGAAACTCTCCACATCCCTTTTTATAGCTGATGTGGATCCACCCCAAGTCATGGGTGTTGTTTTCTCCTTTACTGGCAAGTCCCTGAAGCCTGACTCGGGAGTTGCATCACCGTCCTGGCTAACCTTTTCTCTCTTACGTGAGGACGGCCCAGTGAAGTACTCATTTATGAAAAGCCATAAACATGCAATGAAACTCAGCAAACTCTTTCAATCTCATTGATTTATTTGTTTGTCTCTTTTCTTCTACCATCAGTATTACCTGAATAGTCACCCTGTTTAGTCACAATGTAGATTTGCAGTCTTTGGCTGGGAAAAGGCTTATTGGTGAAGCCTGATACTGAAAAGTAATCTTCTTCAGGAAATGAGAACGAAAGAACTGTTATTCTGTGTAATAGCAAAGAAAGAATAAGGATCCCAAGAGAGAAAGTATTTTGGCAACTGATGGACCAGGGTCATTACCGACCGAGTGCTCAAATAAAAATACCTTCAAACCCTGAAGAGTGGGTTTCTGTGTTTTAAATACAGATTCTTGCTTTTCAAATGGGACTCTTTCCAAATGACCTCCTGACTTAAAGGGGTAGAGTTAAAGAGCAATTGAAGGCAGTTGCGTGTTGGGAGGAAATGAAGTGAGACTAGAGCTGTGGAAACTGCAGAGTATGTCTTCTGGTGTTTCGTATTTGAAACAAAGACTCTTCAGGTCTACCTATAAAAGTATGAATTAGCAAGTGTGTTGTAACCAACTAATGTTTGGTGGCAAATTATCAGTGCCATCATTGTTGTCTAGAAGGCTCAACAGGGTTCCTAATGCAGCTGGCCCCTTTGGAAGAAGATACAGGGCAAAACTTATAGGCTAGTCTTACGATGCTGAAAAGCCCATGTGATTATTTACTTTAAAAAAAATCTATGAACTTTTTAAAGAAAGAAAATCACTTTGCCATACAACATCCCATCTATGTAAGTCAATTCATTTGCCTCATGGAATAAACTCAAGAAAACAGCTGGTGACACTGATCTCACTAGGATGGCAGATTCCTTGGCCAATCTTCAAAACACATTTTGAAAAAGAGAGAGTGATTTTTGCCATTTGCCTTCAAAGTGTGACTGTTCTATGTGGCTTCCAAGAGAAGAGAGGATGGGGAAAGAGCCTGTATTAATTCCACACGTGAATTTTGGCTTGATGTTCCTAAAGGATTTGAAAATTCTGTACACATTGTTGCAATCAGATTTATTTAAATAGCGCCAAAAAATGTAAAACCCAAAGCCCTATCCTTAGTTGCCACATTCATCACGTTACCACTCAAATGTAACTATCTTAGCAAAGATTACCCTCAGCCTGGTTTCCCCCCTTTTTCTTACTTCTAGCTAGGATTTGTTTTCTTTTGGAAAAGTTTCAGGTTTATATTATATAATCATTTTTATATCCAGTTACCTAAACTAAAAATCTCTTTAAAATGAAGAGGTGTCTTTTGAGTATTATTAAATATTAAAGTATCATGAAAATATATATTCAATGATTCTTCAACTCAATATGTGTTGAGTGACTGCTTGACCTGGGCACTGTTTCAGGTCATGGATGACAACCTGAGATCAGAAAAGTGCCAGAAAAACTGTTAAACTACCTTGCACATCAGCTTCTGGCCTTTGAGTGACTAGATCTGCTGCTGGAGGAAATGGGGGAAAATGAGTAATGTTAGATAAACTGTAACATTTTTTGATAAGTGTTCAATTTAATTAAAATCTCACTGTGGAAGTGTATTTTAAATGTTTAAATGGAGAACCCCAAACTAAAAACATCTTGAGTAATCTGAAAGAATATACCTCCCCTTAAGCTCTTAACGAGCAATTCCCTAAAAATAATTTCCTTGTCTAACAATGTTGGCTATTAAAAATGACCAAAATTATTAGTTTTGGTCATAAGCAACAGAAATCAATTCCTGATATCTTGGAAATGAGGAGGGATGTTTATTAAAAGGACGTACAAGTTTTCTCAGGAGTTCCAAGGACAGGAATGCAGCTGGGCCTTAGGAATAAACTGCATGAAGGACTCACTATCAAGATCGCTTTTCCATCTGTCCCTCTGCTCTTCCTCCTGTGTTGATTTATTTTTTCCCCCTTTTCAGACTGTTTTCCCTTGCTTTTCTAGTCCAGGTGATAGAAATCATGGCCACTGAAAAGCCCTTGTTTCATTTGATAGACTCCCAAGCAGAATGGTAAAAAAAAATATCACTCATTGTAAGGATTCTCAGTTCTCCGACCTGGATTTGTTCACGTGATCACCTTGGTCCAATGAACAGACTGGATGAATGAGTTCACATAAGGACTGGACTAGCTGGGCTCAGCCATGTGATGGTTAAAGGGTGGAGAAGGCAGGTTTCAGGAAAGGGTGGCTAGGGGTCTTTGGAAGAAATGGAAGAAACTGTAGTTGTCCACAAAAAGTAAAGCTATTTTTATATACATGTATCTTGTGTGTGTGTATGTGTGTGTGTGTGTGTGTGTGCATGCGCTCAGTCATGTCTGACTCTTGGAGACTCTATGGACTGTAGCCTGCCAAGCTCCTCTGCCCATGAAATTTTCCTGGCAAGAATATTGGATTGGGGTGCCATTTCTTCCTCCTGGGGATCTTCACAACCCAGGGATCGAACCTGCGTTTCTTGCATCTCCTGCATTGGCAGGTGGATTCTTTACCGCTAGCATCACCTAGAAAGCCATGTATTGTATATACATTTAAAAAATTATTTGAGAAAATTTGGCAATAAACTTGGGTTGGCAAACTGTGGCCCATAGACCAAATCTGCACTAGGATCTGTTTTTGTAATGCCCCCTGAACATTCTAAATGATTGTTAAAACAGAAGAAGATTATAACAGAAATTGTATGTGGTCTACGGAGTCTAAAATACTTATTTTTGGCTCTTTACAGAGAAAGGGGTCAGAAAAGCTGACCCCTGCTCTTGAGCATGAGAGGTGGGCCCCTGCAGCCTCTGCATCTCATCTGTGAGGTACTAATCCTAGCTCTGTCATCCTAGAGTGAGACCTGAGGCAAGTTACAAAATGTGTATACAATACATTTGTAGATGAGAACAATAATAATTACAGTTATGACTATTTTATATAATTGTTATGGATAGTAAATGAATAAATATCTGTCAATCATTAAGAATCATGCCTGATAAATGTTAAGAATGTAAATTATTATGTCAAATCACATATAATCCTAGTCATTTTTGTATATATTTGAATATATACAGGGGTTTCCTTGGTGGCTCAGACAGTAAAGAATCAGCCTGTAATGCGGGAGACCTGGATTCAATCCCTGGGTCAGGAAGATCCCCTGGAGAAGAAAATTGCAACCCACTCCAGTATTCTTGCCTGGGAAATCCCATGGACAGAGGAACCTGGTGGGTTACAGTCCATGGGGTCACAAAGAGTTGGACATAACTGAGTAGCTAACGCTTTCAACTTCATATATATACACACATATAAATGAATATATATGGATATATAAAAAAAAATATAGAGATATTTATATACACATATACACTATGAATAATTTGTTTTTGTGAATATAATTGTCCATAAAGTATACTCCTAGATAATACTATTGAAAGGAACCCTATAACATGATGATTTGTGAAGAAAAGAGCTATTTAAAAAGAGAAATTCTCATCTTTTATATGTATTATATAAGTCTCTTAATCTTAAAGCAGGAGAACTATGTTTGAATGTAAAAACTTAAACAGCTCATACCAAACCAAACAATGTGAATTTGACATTATCCTAAATGTTACTCCCTCCTTTAAAAGCAAAATTTACATTCCAACAGTAAATGGGAGCATTCCTATTACAGCAATATAAATGTTTCACAATTAGTTTTGAAACATTTACAGAACTCCATAGATGTGACTTTGAACCATCAGAGTTCTTAGCATGATAGTATGATACGAACATCTATGTATGGATTAAAATCCACATGAGTGAATGCAGGGATCTGTTCTATATGATTACATTTCATCCATCAGTTCAGTTCAGTCACTCAGTCGTGTCTGACTCTGCGACCCCGTGAATTGCAGCACGCCAGGCCTCCCTGTCTATCACCAACTTCCGGAGTTCACTGAGACTCACGTCCATCGAGTCAGTGATGCCATCCAGCCATCTCATCCTCTGTCATCCCCTTCTCCTCCTGCCCCCAATCCCTCCCAGCATCAGAGTCTTTTCCAATGAGTCAACTCTTCGCATGAGGTGGCCAAAGTACTGGATAAACCATCATAATCTCAACCTCTTCCCTCTCCTGTGTTCTTACACCTTTCATATATACATGTTCGTATACATACTGTTCATGAAGACTTAGAGCATGTAAAGAGAAAATGTATGGACACAACCTATATTTATCTGTAACCATATTTTACATTACACAAAATCCACAAAAGATCACCCTTTTAATATTTTCATTGAAAATAATATCTAGAATTAAAAAGTATATCATACTGACATTATGGTACTTCATTTAATACATACAATGTAAAGCCCTATTTGGAAAAGATCTTTCTGAAGAGGGTGTAATCTCATCAATCAAGAGCTTCCTGTGTATGTAATGTAAGTAATAAATGTATGCCACATGTGTGGCTGGAGGAATGCTAAAAACTCTACTGGCTTTGCTGAGGAAATGCAGCTAAAATAACTTCTACCAATCCAGTTCATTCCACTCAGCAAAAATTGGGCAAGTCAAATTCATAACTATTGATTTCAGGTTTCATCAGCAGGAACTTTTTGAGCAAATGTAACTTTTCGGTTACATTTTCCATTTGACATTTCTCACTAGACTCAAAGTGTTCACTGTATGTACGTCTTTTCATATAATTTAAGACTGAACTCATCAAGCAAACTTTCCAACCAAAAGAAAGAGTATAGATGTGTTTGCTTCTTGAAAAAGTAAATTTCTATATTTAGACAGCTTCATATGTCAGTTTGGAATCCTTGCTTCCTCCTCATCCTGTTTTTCAGAGTAAAGAATTTTATTTATTTGTTGTTGTTGTTCATCAATCACAAAGGTAATGTCTCGCCGTCAGAGCAATATTGGAGATATCATGAGACACTGATCCTGAGGAATGGCTCTGCTGGCTGTTTAGTGGGATGTAATGCACTAGTTAGGGCTTTGGAGCAAACCTCATTCTGGCCCCTTGACTCTAGAGTTCTGATCCATTTGTGCCTCTAAGTGCCTCTTGCTTTTCCTGAGCTCTCCAAGTCCACAGGATAAAGAATAAATCACAAAGTAGCTCACATGTGTTGAGAAGAGTGTAGAGTGTCAGGTTGTATGTTATATTCTCTTTCACCTTACTGTCTCCCACTCTCCTTCCAAGCAGTCCCCATAGTTGTTGTTTTATACACAGAATAAGCATTATTAAAGAAGCAATATGGTCAGCTTAGAAACTTAATTCCTTAAGGAGGGTGAATATTTTAAAAACTTACCTTAATGCAAAAGACAACTGTTCTATTCATAACCAAAGGAGTTGGACAGGATTTAGATTTAGCAACTAAACAACAACAAAGTTGCCAATCCTGCCCCTTGATTGATCAGGGGGTAAATGTTAGATCAAAACTGGGCCAACTAGATTTTTGCTCCTGGAAATCTGAGACATGGCCCAGAATAGTGAGGAGCCCAGGGCTTCTTGGAGCCAAAAGTGAAAGAAAGTGAAGATTTCTCAGTTGTGTTGGACTCTCTGCAACCCTATGGGCTATACAGGCCAGAATACTGGAGCAGGTAGCCTTTCCCTTCTCCAGGGGATCTTCCCAACCCAGGGATTGAACTCAGGTCTCCTGCATTGCAGGCAGATTCTTTACCAACTGAGCTATGAGGGAAGCCCAGGTTAGGAGTAAATTAGCTCATCAAAGAGAATTACTTCCCTGGTGGCTCAGTGGTTAAAGCGTCTGCCCCCAATGTGGGAGATCCAGGTTCGATCCTTGGGTTGGGAAGATCCCCTGGAGAAGGAAATGGCAACCCACTCCAGTATTCTTGCCTGGAGAATCCCATGGACAGAGGAGCCTGGTAACCACCAGGCTGTAACCTGGCTACAACCCACTGGGTTACAAAGAGTCGGAGGCTACTGAGCGACTTCACTTTGGCTTTTTCTTTTTCACTGCATAGTTATGGAGACTCTGGGGATGTCTTGGTGTCTGTCTTTCTCAACGATTAGCTGTTCAACAATTCCTTTGGTTCAAGCAAATTACTGTTCTTTTGCTTAAATTAATCAGAATTAATTTCTGTTGCATGAAACCAATACAGACACACATATCTTCTAGCAGTTGGTTATATATACAAGATAATCAATTTAAGATTTGTTTATTGTGTGTGTGTTGAGAATGGAAGGATGGAGTAATTGTTTAGGTAAATATTGAACTGAAAATGTTTGTATGCTTAAAGTTGTAAAACACTCTACTGGAGCTGGATCAAGTATAGCTGTAGAACTCTACCAATGGAAATACTTTTAAGGTATGCTAATATTTGGGCTTCCCTGGTGGCTCAGATAGTAAATACCTGCAATGCAGGAAACCTGGGTTCAGTCCCTGGGTCAGGAAGATCCTCTGGAGAAGGGAATGGCAACCCATTCCAGTATTCTTGCCTGGAGAATTCCATGGACAGAGGAGTCTGGTGGGTTACAGTCCATAGGGGTCACAAAGAGTTGGACACGGCCGAGTGACTAACACACACACGGTGACTTTCATTTAAACTGGAAAAACTTCAGCTTTGTAGCTCCTGGACATTCCTAGATCATTCTGAATCAGGAACCTCCAGCCCCCCTATTGGGATGGCTCTTTGTGCTGTATGATGGTGAACCCAGACTTAGAATCCTTCTGTGTAAGAAAAACAGGAGAATAAGAGAAAAGAAAAAAAATAGGCTATCCCTCACACAGCCATCAGTGATTTTTGTCAAGGAGTTTACCTTCCACAAGCAATTGTTCATTTCCTTCATTTCCCTTGTGTTTATTCATGAGACCTGATTGTGTGAAATACTACTATACTGAGGTCTTCCTCTTATTCAGCTGTGTCCCTAGCACCAAGTGATTCTTGGCACATGGGTATACGCTATGCGTGTTTGCTGTACAAATGAGCATATAGGTATATAACACAGATCGTCTCACCTCATTTGGTGTATTATTTAAGATCCTAAAATTTTTATGAAAACAGGATTATTATAGTTGAATCTAATTTTATTATGTTTCTTGTCATGTGTTATTTCCAAGAGTTTCCGTATGATTCCTTTTGTGATAGAAATAGTCGTCTCCAGTTTCTATTTCTGATAGTTTGTCATGTCTGCCTTCATGTCATGTCACAGCTTTGCTTATGTCAAGGTGTGGGAGCTAAATACTTCTCACTTTAAACAGTATAACTTACCTGAATGTCATTTTAGCTGCCGCGACCTCAGGTTTGCATGTATCATAAACAAAAGCAGGAAAATCAGGACAGCAGAAGTAGAGGAGGTGAGAGAGAGACCCACGCAGCAGGAGAGAGTCTTACAGGGAATTTACTGGTCAATTACCAACCCATATCACAAGCCAGGTGGAAGAAACATCAGAGTTCTTTTTATTTTTCATCTTCTATATTTGTAGACATGGAAGACATCTTTCATAATAAAAAAGTTTTAAAACTTAAAATGAGAAGAGTTTTAACATTATCAGATGATGGGCATTTTTAACATGTAAAATATAATTGCTACACTTAATTGCATTTATGAGATTTAATTATATTTATTTTACTTAAGTTGGATTCCTATTTAATTCCTTTTCTTTCAGAATAAAAATGAATGACCTAATTGTGAAATGCACATTCCCCTTTGAATTCCTCACTAAAATGAGAGTATTATTCAAATGTATACTACTTTAAGAAATATGTTTAATTTTATACAAGCCCTTAATAATAAGAAGCTAATTGAATTTAGTGGCTTCTGAGCACCACAGGATTGGTACTTTGAGAGGACATTTTAATTACCACAATATTCAGTGAGATTAAGCATGGGAAGTTCTTTTTAGGGGGATGGAAATGTGACCTAGTTCCACAGGAACTTCAGAATGTACTCAGTTTTCTTTCTCCCTGTAAGAACATGAGCTTTTGGAATCCTTTTACATAGAGATCATTTATTCCTTTTAAACATTTTTTGAAGCTTTTTGACTTCATGCCCAAAACCAATTAATGACCTCTTTCTGTGAAAGGATGAGACACACTGAGTGATGGGGCCACATGGCCTGCTGTGACCTCGAGATTTTCTTAATGGCACATTGAGACTCAGTTTAGAGACGGACCTTGTTGCTTTTGAAGGATGGTGGGTAGAAGGCTCACTCATACCTGGGCACTGATTGGATCAGCTTTCATAGTCCTGCACAGAAAATTTAGTTAAGATAAAAGAGCAACCTTTGCAAGGCTCTTTTTCATCATTTGCAAATAATGGTATTAGTTTTCTGGGAATGCCAAAACAAAGAACCACAAATGGCATGGCTTAAAATGACAGAAATTTCCCCTCTCGTAGCTCTGGAGGCCATAAGTCTGACATCAAGGTATGGGTGGGGTTGCTGCTTTCTGAGTGTTCTGAGGGAGGATTTATTCCATGCCTCTTTCCTCGCTTCCAGTTGTTGCTGGCAAGCCTTGGTGTCCTTGGCTTGTAGCCACATTATTCCAATCTCTGTCCCTGTCATCATGTGACCTTCTCCCTCTGTGTCTTCACATTTTCTTCCATTTAGGACACCAGTCATAGTGAATTAAGGGATTATCATATTCCAGTATGATCTCATCTTAATTCATTACATCTGTAACAATTCTCTTCCCAGAGAAGGTCACATTCTGAGGTACCAGGGGTTAAGATCTTCACCGTATCTTTTGGAGAAACACAATTCAGCTACATAACATTCATTATTTGAAATAATGCTTTAAAGAGGTGAGGTTCCTCTGTTTAATCTGTTGTGGGAAAGGAATTGCTTGATGAATGCTCGGGAATCTAGAGCAGTGGGGCGAGCCTCTCTTCTCTGATTCACTTCAGAGTTTTTTCGTAGAAAGTGTGAAAGGCTATTGATGGACTTCGTGTATCTCCTTCAGGTGAAGTCTATCTCACCACGAGCTTCCTGGAATCCTAGACATTGGCTTTGCATAGAGCATTAGAAGACATCTACTCCTGTGCTTTTCAAAGCAACAAGTCTCTTATCAAGCTAGATCTTACAGGGTACTAATCATTGAACAGGAAAGCCGAGTAAAGATGGTAGGACTCTTTTCACTTCTACCTCCTCACCCCAAAACCCTGAAGCTACCTCCACATCAGTCCTTGCATCAGAATCAGCTGAAAAATTTGTTAGTAATTTATTTTCCTGGTCCCCCTTTCTTCCTGACCTACTGAATGAAACTCAGAGGTGAAGGATCATGAGCATGGATTGTGAACACACTTCCAAGGTGATTCTTTATGCTTACCATGGCTTAGCAACCTTTTCCCTAAGAACTTCATAAAGCACATTTTTAAAGTTTCTGATCTATTCCAACTCCTTGAAGATGAGGTGATGGAGAAAAGCAGGCCAGCTGAAGCTGGAAGGAAGAAGAGGCTGGAGAGTAACAGGGCTTGGGCCCCCACGTTTCTCTGGCTTCCAGCCCCTTAGCAAGTTCTGTATGAGAGACAGCTCTTTATTTTGTAGCAGTGTCAGGGAGAGAGTCCACCTTTGAACTCTTCCAGAACATTTCCCACACATTACTTATCAACAAAGGTATTTATTTCTTTATTTTAAGGGTGAAAAATAAATCCGTTACCCATGTTTTCACCTAATAGAATGCTGTATCCACCAGGGTCAGCCTTTAGATAACTTGTAAAAATCAACCTCCAAAAGCTAATGGTTTCGATGGGGAGGTGAGGATTTTTGGTCCTAAGCCTTTTCTTTTACCTAATGGCTCAATAACAAGACTGAACTCATTTGGGACTGAAAGGAATTTCCAATGATGAAGGAGCATCTTAATAAGACATGAGTGGTCTAGTGCTGTAACCCCGAAATCTTGGTGCTTTCAGCCTCGTAAACCTGCCTAAGTTCCTGAAAGCAGCTTTTGTGCCTTGTCTGGCACCACGTGCGAGAGAGATCCCAGATTTCTCATGAACCGACGTGGCTGGAGTGATGCATCCGATGGTGTGAGGTGACACACACCAGGCCTTGGAAGTGCCCTAAATGGAGGAACCTCTTAGCATGCAGGATTGAACCTTGGGCAGGCCAAGTCAAAGGAGCCCTTTTCTTTTTTCTCCTATTGGTTGACTGTTAGAGGCACTCAGTGCAAGTTTGGAGTGGATTAGACAAAGGGGAACTTACTTCCATTAAGTATAGGTGTAACTTGAGTTTGTAATAAGAAGTAAAATAGAACAGGGCCTTCAAACCTCGTAATTTTCAACAATTTGAATCCCCCTTCAAGTCCTCCCAGAATGAGGGCACACGTTTTAGCCCTAGTCAATTAAGGAATGTTTTCAGGCTGTGTTTGTTCTTCTCTCACATGTGTGGATTGCTGGGTCTTTTTGCATCCCTTGCTTTTGGGGAAGCGGCCCAATGTTTTCAGAGAATATGGGATTGTTCTTTGAAGATTCAGCAGTGTGCCCTATCTTGAAAGGTAGGCCAAGTCACAGGAGCTCTGTTCTTTTTTCTCCTATTGATTGATTGTTAGAGGCATGCAGTGCAAGTTTGGAGTGGATTAGACAAAGGGGAACTTATTTCCATTAAGTATGGGTATAACTTGAGTTTACCTGTCTGTTTCTAGAGAAGCTATTGCTATCATAGAGTCTGGCATGTGTTGCGGGAAAGCTCCCTTCTTGTTTATCTCTCTGCTGGATACGGCTCCCACTGTGCTTTTCTGATAACAGTGCCACCTGGCGTTCTCCCAGAGATGGATGCTCGCTTTGGTGAAGCATTTGTGACAACACAGAGCTGCTGCATGTCTGGGAATGCTCATGTCAATGTGGTGGTGAGCGTGCTTCTCTGCGAGCAGACCTCCAGTGGGAAGCAGCTTTGGTTACCAAAAAACAGGAAAATACTGTCACTAAAGGAATGACGATATCAAGATTTTCCCTTTCCTCTGTGGTCTTTCCATCAATGTGTCATGCTCTTTTGTATTTGCTTCCTAACATCATTTAAGTAAATACAAAATTTAAATCACTAGCATGATTTATGCCATTTATATTCTGCATTGCCAGTTTTAAATGTAAATTTAAGAGCATTTCATTTGCATGCGGAATCATTGAAATGGCACACGGTGTATTTGGTAGCTCATGCACATGTATGTATTTCGTTCTTACCAGAACAGTGGAACGCCTCCTACAGGATGCTGACTCAGTTATTTTGATTTCAATTCTTGATTCATCTGTAGTATACCAACACCTTAATCTGTTGGCTAACTGAAGAGTAAGAATGAATTGAAAGGGGGACTTCCTGGGTGGTCCAGTGGTTAAGACTCTGCGTTCCCAATGCAGGGAGCACTGGTTCGATCCCTGATTGGGGAACTAAGTTACTGTATGCTGACCAGTGTGACCTAAAACAACAACAACGACAAGAAAACCATGCACAGAAAGAAAGAACTGAAAGGAATAGGAACTATGGCTCACCCTGTCTTTTCCTTTCTATAATGTCACTTTCAGCATCAATGGTTGGCTAATACAGGGAAGTAAAGTGGGTAAATAAAGCTGTGATATCATCACTTGGTGGCTCTTGTTTCCTAGAACACCACTGGATTCTTTCTTTCTTTGAAGCAAATTCTGCTTAGAAGAGAAAGCATGGCCTTCCTGGGTCATCAGCAATCCTATTTACTCAGTTGTAGACATCACATACTTACATTAGACTCACTTTGAATGTCATTGAACTCCTAAGCATTGCAGGTCCTCCATTCTGTGCTCATAGAACAAATGTTGTCTGTGAATGGGCCAGCAGGCACATTGGCCATACCTCCTCTGCTCACAATCATGCTCCATTGTCCCATGGGACTTCACTTACAAAGCACAGGTTCAGAGATAAAATTACTAAGAGGTTCAAGATGGTGACAGTAGAACATTAAACCAGGTGTGAGGCCCTTTTGAGTGTGGGGACTTGTGTGGCTGCACAGATCACACATCTAAGAAGCCAGCCCTGATCAGACACCATTTGGTAAGCATAAAATAAAAACCAAAGGCTTTAGGAGATCTTAAGTATTCCTTATGGGGAATTAAGACCAAGACATGACCAAAAGAGTGGTGGAGGGGTGGGCTTTTTGCTTGAAGTCATTGGTCCCCTTGATACCACGAAGGCTGCCTTGTTGTACAAGTATATGGCATAAACATAGTTGTAGGAGTACGTCCCACTTTCCCAAATCCCCTGTGATTGCTATTGACTGGATAGATTAATACCTGGAAAGGAGGGTTTCCTCAGTGGCTCAGTGGGTAAAGAATCTTCCTGCAGTGCAGGAGACATGGGTTCAATCCCTGGGTCAGGAAGATCCGCTGGAGAAGGAAATGGCAACCCACTCCAATATTCTTCCCTGGGAAATCCCATGGACCGGGGAGCCTGGTGGGCTACAGTCCATAGGAGAGTCAAGTCACAGTTTGACTTGATGTGGTTTGGAAAGAGTATCTGTACCATCCTGGCATTTTGAGACCATACACATACTTTCACTTTAGTAGTTGCCTGGCTCTTCTCCCTCATCAGAAACATCAAACATTATCAATAACATTATCAGTAATTATCAATAGCATTACCAATAATTCAGACATACTATCAATAAACTACACATGGAAGCTTTCCAAAAAAAGCAAAAATTGATATGAAATCATTTTTCAAGAAAATGTTCAAAATTCAAGTGAGAGCTATATGAACAATTATGTTGGTAATTGAGTCCAACAGATTTTCCTCTTAATCATTCTATGCATGTTGAATCATGTCATCTTTCCCATTGAGGAAAAATATTTCTTTTGACTTTTTGCACTTTTTGTATCTCTGGCACTCCTAGTCGTTGAAGCCTCAGTCATTGAGAAAGTTCTTACTATACTTGCCCCCAGTGTACACATAATGGGCTCTTGTGCTTGAAGTCTTCTACTGCTTTCTGTACTTTCACTGTCTATATTTTTCTCTTTATGAAATCTTGCAAAACTCTAATCTGTGAAAGGATACACTCAGATTTATAAATGAAATTTCTAAATTTCTAAATGAAATTTCTAAATGAAAGGAATTTCTTAGGGAAATGTCACACATTTTTTAAATATGGAGAAGTGTCTTTCTTGATTTTATATTGTTTGTAGTAAATATATAATTGTTCTTTTAAATCAAAGCAGTTTCATGCAGCAATAGCAACAAAAGCCCAAGACATATCCTGGCACAAATGACATTCAGGTCTTCGTTCAGATGCCATCTTCTCAAAGAGGTTTTTTCCAACTTTCCATAGAGGTTTTTTCCAACTTTCCCTTCGTCATTATTTCCTATTATTTTTTACCAACTTTTGCTTCATCATTATTTATTACATAAATAGTTTTCAAGCTTGAGTGTACATCAGATTGCTTGATCCTATCTCCAGAGTGTCTGATTAGAAAAGTCTCAAGTTAAGCCTGAGAGCTTGCTTTACTAATGAGTTCCCAGATCATGGTGATACTGCTGATTCAGAGAACAGACTTTGAGAACCATTTCTCTATTTCATCACTTGCTTTATTTTTCTTACAGCATGTATCTAAAATTGTATATGTATTTATTTAATTGTTTATATGTATTCACTTGTTTATATGTATTTATTTACTTTGTTTCTACCACAAGAAATTAAGTTCAGTGAGAATAAAAATTTATTCTAAGCTCATTGCTGTATCCCTAGGCTTGGAATATGCCAAACTGCAATAGGTATTAAATGGGGGCTTCCCAGATGGCACTAGTGGTAAAGAATATGCCTGCCAATGTAGAAGACACAAGAGATTTCAATCCTTGGGTCCACTGGAGTAGGACCCTCTGGAGAAGGAAATGGCACACCACTCCAGTATTCTTTCCTGGAAAATTCCATGGACAGAGGAGCCTGGTGGGCTTCAGTTCATGGGTCTGCAAAGAGTCAGATATGACTAAATGACTGAGCACACAGTAGGTGTTAAATGCATATTTGTTGAATTAATAAAGAAATATATAACGAGGAAGTTCAGTGGATAAGAGATTTATTAGATGGCAGTGTTACTGAATCCAATGCTCCACTTGCCGCATGACAGGCCATTGAGTCTCACAGATGAGTGGCTGAGGCAAGGAAGAGACTTCAGTTGGGGAGCAGCTGACCTAAATAATGGCAGGTTAGTGCCTCAAAACAGAGAGGGCAATGGCACCCCACTCCAGTACTCTTGCCTGGAAAATCCCATGGACGGAGGAGCCTGGTAGGCTGCAGTCCATGGGATCACTAAGAGTCGGACACGACTGAGCGACTTCACTTTCACCTTTCACTTTCATGCATTGGAGAAGGAAATGGCAACCCACTCCGGTGTTCTTGCCTGGAGAATCCCAGGGATGGTGGAGCCTGGCGGGCTGCCGTCTATGGGGTCGCACAGACTCGGACACGACTGGAGTGACTTAGCAGCAGTGCCCCAAAATAACCATCTTATCAGGGTCTGGATGCCAGGTTCTTTTATAAATCAGAGATGGGGGCGGGTAAGGAAGCAATGTAAAAAGGCCATTAATCTTGCAAACATCTCCTAGAATGGCAAGCTTCAGGCAGCGAATGTGTTAATTTTTTCCTTCTTGCCATCTACAGGTGGGCAGGGTTCTGAACAAAGGTGCTTTAGTTTAGCAGTCAGGCATAGGGTCAGGATTCTCTAAGGCAAGACGTTCTGTATGATTATAATAACAAAAGCAGTGAAAAACAAGTCAAAGGAACAGTTCCAGCTTGGGGTCAGAATTGGCTTCTTCTCTGCAATGGTAGTAATTGGGATAGGGTTGGGTCACAGGAGCACTTGCCCAGATAGGAGGTATTGCTGGTCAAATTTGCTTCCAGGCAAATAAAATGCAAAGTTGCAAATCTAGGGGCAGGGAGCAGTAACGCTAAAACATGATGGTAGGGAACCAACTGGATAATTTAAATGGTGAAAATGCAAGGAACTTCATAATTTCCTTTTTGGCTTGGGTATTTGACTGTGGCTGAAACAGGATCACATGCAAGGGTCCAATTTCTCATTCACAGGTAAGATTCCAGAGTCTCAGAAACTCAGCATATGAGGGGTCCCTGCACTGCTTTTTTTTTTTTTTTTGACTAAAAGCAAACACCTAAGCTGGATCATACATTGCAAACTCCCCAATCCTAATACCTGTGTGCTTGTGAACTGAGTGAGGGGGCGTGATCTTCCACAATAACCCCATGGAGAATGGCCACAGCTTTCCCAGAGGCCACCTTTGGAGGGTGGTCTCCTTGCCTCTGCAACCCCAGGAAGAGTTGCAGTCTCTCAGGGCTGGTATCTCATGAGACCTCAGGCTTAAATGCATAGTCCTTGAGCTACTGGGCTGCTTCTGTTTTTCATCTCATAGAGCTGTCCAGCAGTTTGGTCAACTTGACCCTATCCTCTTTTTTTCCCCTACACTTTTTTTTTTCTTCAAGAAATAGATTTTCATGCCATCTTTAAAATGCCCATTTGAGTTTTCTTTCAAATAACTTTGACAGAAGTAGGTTCCTAGGAAAAAAGTCCCTTTGAAACTCCTAGAACAAAAAAAAAGTGGCAATTATTTTACAAGCAATCAAGTTGAAGGAAAGAAGGAAGAACCAAGACCCCACCATGGACACCTAAGAGTGAGTATTTCTGTGGGGAGAGCAGGCCCAGAACTTGGCCATTGTCAGAATAGGTCAAAGTCATGGGCAACCTGGGAAAGCTGTTAGCATCTTGGGAAAAAGTCCATGTCGGTGGTTCTCAAAGCCTGTCTGATGTGTGAGACTCACTCCTGCCATCAACCTCTAGAGATTTTGATTCACTCTGTTTAGAGGGCTTTGTAACTGAAGACCACAGACTGGATTATACATCAGACATTTATTGTTTCACAATTCTGGAGGCTAGAAGACTGAGAACAAGGTGTCAGCAAGGTTGGCTCCTTGTGAGGCCTCTCTCCTTGGCTTGTAGGTGACTGTCTTCTTCCTGTATCTTTACATAATCTTCCCTCTGTGCTTGTTTGTGTCCTAAACTTTCTTACAACAACACTGACGGTATTGGATTAGGGCCACTTGACCTACTTTAACCTTAATTACCTCTTTAAAGACCCAGTCTCCAAATCTAGTTGTATTCTGAGGCACTGAGTATTAGGACTTCAACATAAGAATTTGGAGGGTACACAGTTGAGCCCTTAATGACAGAAACCAGGGAATCTGAGTTTCTAGCAGTATCTTCAGGTAATTTTGATATAGTCAGGCATATAGCCAGGGTTTTGTATCCACTGCAGACACCTGCTAGATCTGAAGCCCTGTAAGCACAATCCTCACTTTTCTCCTTTGCAAATGAGAGCTGCTCAGCCAAGTCAACTGATTTTCAACAGGACTGTAACAAATATGCTCCGGAAGGACTCAGTAACCCAATACTTTGCTGCCTGCAGATACAATATGGGTTCATCTGTAGCTGGACTTTTGGGTGTCAACTCAGAGACATTTCATTTCATGTCCAGTGAATTACATTCTCAAAAGCAAAGCAGGTTTGGTCTTTGCAGAAAAACATGAATCTGAAGACAGGTTATGAGTGAAGCTTAGTGTGCTGGAAAATGGATCAGATGTAGACTGAATTGCATTTATTTTCTGTGGCTACAATTTGGTCTGTTTTCCAAGAATCCTCATTAAATCTTAAACCCCAGGATACACCCCTGTCCTTTAAGGACCAGTACAACACTAGCAAGCATTTGCCTGAAAAGTCAATCTTCAGTATAGATTTCCCTCAAATAAACCCTTTCTTTCTGCCAACTGTCAAAGTTGTCTATGTGAATACAAATAACTCCTCTAACAGGGGGAGCCCTCCTCTCTGCATGTGTGTTTTTGGGGGTGAGGTCAGTTAGGATTAGCCTCTCTTTATTTGTCTGGAAGAGAGTTTCACTTTAGGAACACACTCCACTTGCCATTTCTTGAGTTTATGAAGTGGTAAGTCTGCTCCTAAGTGGAGATAATATTTTCATTAGGATTTTGTAGGGCAGGAGCAGTTTTTGAATCGTGCCTCCCATGTCTCAGGATACTAAAAATGATACATTTTTTTGACTGATCCTACTGTATTAACAGTAGCAAAACCAACACCACAACCTAAGTATGTAATTTCACTATTTGTGTAGGAGATTACAGTTCTGATGTTGTACAAAAGGAAGCCTAGATACAGAGGCTACACCGACTTTCCAGAGGGTTTGGAAATGTTTAGGGGTGTTTTTTTTTTTTTGGAACTCATAATGTCTGGGGACATTCCTGGAATTTAATAGTGGGAAGCAGAGAAGTGAGACATCCTACAATGTCTCAAGCAGTTTCATGCAATGAAGATGGATACACCCAAGATGCTTTTAACAGTCTGTTGAGAGGCATTGATGTATATCAAAGGGTGAGCTTTAGTAACAGCAAAGGTGGAATAAAAATCAACATGGTGCTTCCCTTCAGTTCCTCCAGCTCTGGAAACAGGCAAAATGGAAAGGCTGGCCTGGCTGGTTGAGCAGAACCAGAATGGAACAGGCAAGCAGATATCGCTGCACCTTTGAAGCAGGTCCCACCTTGTCTGCATTTCCCACAGGACCTGCAAACTCAAGGCAGTTCCCCTGGTGTATTACTGCTGGCCTGGGAGACAGATGAGGCCACCCAAGTATACACTAACCACTCAAAGAGAAATGTGGTCCCGAGAAGGCAAGTCAGAGGGATAGGGAGTACGGTGTTGGGTGGGTCAAGGAATTGAAGTTCCTTGAAAGGAGAGAAGTATTTGCATGGTTCCGTTTCCTAAGGTGCATGGATGGAATGGAGAAGAACTCTTTTCCCTTATATTTTGAAGTTTATCTTTTATAGGTTTGTGTGAGTGTTTTCCTTATTACTTCCTCAATTCCTCTGCATTGTCCTCAAAGACTGGGTCTTCATCTTTGATTCCATTAAAATTTTATTTTCTTCTGGACTCTTTTACACTTAAACTTTTAGTTGGAGTCCACATACTGTTACCACTGACCAAAGAGTTAATGAGAGTAAACAACGTTTTTTAAAATTCACTTTATTTCTGCTAAAGTAGTCATAAATGGTTATTTAAAGCAACAATGCTCTCTGCAAGCATGTCTTAACTATTGGTTGGTCATAAAAGGACACTTCACATAAATTTTGAAAGAAATATTTCCCAAAGGTGACTTAGAGTTGAAATAGATAATTACTTCAGTAATAAAAAATATATATTATTTCTACAACTTGAGGTTTAAGAATCTTATTTTGCAATAATGGCTGGTAGTATGAGAACAACATTATTTGCTTACTATTGAAATACTTAATTCCATTTCAAATGTCATAATTAAGGAATGTCAAAACCTAAATTTTGTTCCATGATTTTTAGAGATTTCTATTTGTATGTGTAGGTGATTCCAAATGTTACACTTTTTCCTTTGTGAAGAAAAAAATATCTTATTGGATCCAGATCTTTCTTTTGACCTCCAAAAGAATGAGTGCATTTAACTGTTCAATTTCACAAATATTTATCATGAACTTAGTGTGTTTAGAAGAGTCTCCTACATGCATGGATGATGTCCAGATTAATAAGACATATTCTTATTCAATTCCTATTAGAAGATAGACATACAAACTGTCATGGCTAGACTCCAAGGCCGACTTCGATCAGTGCTGTGACAGACATAGAGGGAAGATGTCATGTGCAGCTGTGCACAGTTATTTAATAGAAGTGCATTGAGCACTGGCTAATCCAGGGTCTCGCCTGAGTACTGGGAAAACAGTGGCCAACGAAACAGATACTGACCCTGTTCTCTTGGCGTCCATAAGGGAGGGCGGGCATTTGTGTCTGGAATGGACTAAATCTGTCTGGGATGATGAGGGCCGACAGTGTTGCAAAGAATGTTAGTTTCTTGGGATTGATAGGTTGGGTTTCATCAAGGGCAAAAGCATTCTAGACAGAGAGAAGAGAAGCTTCAAGAAGAGCCTTTGGAAAGTGTATTTGGAAATGGAATCGAAGTCCCAGACACTGGGTTCAAGACCCCGGAGCAGAGGATAAGTATAGAAAGATGCTTGGAAATTGTTCCCACGTTCTGAAGGAGTCCCAGTGACACATCTCAGTGAACATCTCATGAATCACAAGGTGACAAAAATCTCCTAATGGTGGAACTATGTTCTATTAAATTTTGTAGGCAAGTATTTTTTTGTCCTTCCTGTTGTGAACAGTCATCAAAGGCTTGGTGAGGTTTGGTCAGGAAGATGCTGTGATTGTATCTGAGTTTGAAAATAATAGCAGGGGTAGTAGGACTGTGTAAAGACATGTCAGTTTTAAGCTATCCTGGCACCCTCTCAGATCCCAATACATTTAGCCATGGGAAACACATTATTCACAGGCGGTTAAGCCATAGGCATCCAGCTTAGCAGAGTAGTGAGAAAATATAAATGGGCCAATCAAATGGGCCAGTCAATGGCTTTTCTGAGCCTGATCTATAACATAACAGAACTTGCCAGTTATGTAACTGATGGTGACAGGCGGTCAAGAAATTCTTGAGTCTGAATTCAAAGCCTCACGTGAGCCAAAAAGTGAGAAGTTGGGGACAGAGAAGCTAGCAGAGAGATTTCAATAGTGTGGATGAACAGAGAAGGGCAGAGACTGTGAGGGAGGATGCAGTGACACCAAGAGTGATTTAGATTCATGGTCATGAGAGTCAGAGGGAATGGCCAGGAAATCCATGGAGGCAGGACATCTGTGTTTTGACAACTTGTTGAGTGTGGGGAAGGGAACTTTATGAGAGGGGAGGAGTTTAATAGAATTCTAGGATATCAAGACAGTGATATTCATTGTGATCCCATCATCCCATCATCATCCATGTTAGAACACAGGAATAAGGGAATTTCGTAGAAGCAAAAAGTGCCAAGTTCGGTCTTGGACAAATTGGGTGGAGGTATTTGTGGAGAAAATGGAATAGTATGGAGAGATGCAGAGATGAATAGCTCTGTGAATCTAACTCAGAAGATAAATGAGTCAAGGGCCAGGAGCCACCGTTTGTGGGATGCCACTTGATTTTATTACTTAGTTATATGGCAGGCACTCTGCTAAGTACTTTACCCGTGGATCTGCATTTAGTTACCATTCTCTGGGCGGACCATGCCATTTGTCAGGCATTTTTTCTCAAATCCATCTCCCAATGTTTTTTTGCTCCGTCTTCATTGGAGGAAGCCAAACTCTGCAACAGCATTTCCATGTCTTTGTTGAAGGGGCTCCCAGCTAGTTCAGTCGGCGGGAGTCATGTGTGGGAGACTGGTGGGCAGGACAAAGGCATTTCTCTCATCTTTCTTCCAGTTGCACCTCCAGTGTCAGTAGTGCCGTATCTTTTGGGGGACATTTTCCCCACTGGATAGAAATAGGAAAGGAAAAAAAAAAAGCACAGTAGATAAGCTAGATTTGGCTGCATTTGTATATAAGAAAAGAAACTTGGCAAACAGCAACCCCCTCTGCCCCCCATTATATAAAATGTACACCATTTGGGGCTGCTATAGTGTTATGGTAACTGCAGTCTCGTTGGAGACCTAGTTATGTATCTGTCTGCCTAGCGAACTCAAGCATCTGGCTTCTCTTCTCAGGGTCTCCTCCTGATCCAGAATGGCTGATGAAGCTCAGTCATTGTATCTGTGTTCTCAAAAAGAGGAACGAGGGAAGTGGAGAAGAGGCTACACCTCAGATGTCTCAGTTTGCTTCTCTTTGGCTAGAACATAATCACATGACTGCATGAAGTTGAAAGAGAGGCTGAGAAAGCGTGTTAGAGCCTGGCAGTGAGATAGGATTCTGCTACAAATCAGGGCTCTGCTACTAAAAGGAGAAGATAAACAGAGCCCTGGACACCCTGACCTCATCTTTGAGTTAAATATTGTCCTCATGGTTTTATAGAGCTTTTATAGAAATGGTTATATAGAGCTGAGGAAGGTCCCACAGATAGTATGGAGCAGTGCTGGTATATCACCCTAGGTCTGTCAGACTCCCAAGTTCTTGAGCTCAAGTGGAGGGCTGGAGAGCCAATGGAAGGTCCACCACCTTGAGCTGATGGTTAAAGAATGAGAGGCAATACAAGTTCCCAGGAAAAACATAGAAGTTGAAAAAGCAGAGGGGTTGAGGAGAGAGATAATAAGCGAAAGGGGCTGAGGGAGGCCTGGAGTCCAAGGTGGAAGAAAAATAGCCATTTAGGGGAGATAGCATGGAAGAGGTGAAGAGGACAGATGCCGGGGAACCAAGGTGCAGAGCTGCCAAGGGAGGTGCAGGCAGAGGCAGCTGTTCTACGATGGAGGAATATGGGCCTTGGAGTCTGGGAACTGGGGTTCGAGTCTCAGCTCTGTCATTTTCTGATGACATGAACTTGCATAGTTCTTCTGTGACCTGAACTTCATTGCACTCATTTCCTGGTAAACAGAAACTATGCTCAGGCCATTGCTGGAGAACATTGGGACAGTTTGTATTTGAATATGAACACAAGTCATGTTGGCAGGGGTGTTTCACAGGCTGTGCACCACAAGTGAAAGCACTGCTTCCTAAATTCCTGCTCGTTTGATAGTTTCCACTACCTTGGATGTGGCCTGGGACTATGAGCTGTAGTTTATGGTGCATATCCAAATTCTGGGTCTCTATTTCGACTTCTGTTTACAAAGCAAGTGTGGAATAGCCAAAGGCATGGAGAGGTCAAGCTATTTCCTCCTGTGATCCACAGCAGCGTAAAGGAGCTCGGATCCAGCAGACGTGCTATGTCTAGAAAGGATCCCGACCCTGGACATCTTCATCTGTCCGTCTGGCTTCTTGCCCTCCTCTCTCCTCAGACACCTCTGCCATTGGACTTGACTTGCAGGTCCTTTTCTCGGCCTTGGGAGAAGGTGTCGTTATTGCCCTGGCCCTCTCTGTGATATTGTGCAGTGCTCTGCACATTTATAGCTTACATAAATATTGAATAATAATAAATAACTACAAGGGAGGAAGAATATTGTAGGCTGGGGAGAGTGAAAGATGCTGAACTCATTATTTGAGGGCCAATCTTGGGACTCTTGGCTATCTCCTTCAAAGAGATTTGTTTGCCAGCTGTGTTGAGAAATATACTTTCCATATGATGAGCCCAGAGAAGCTGCCAGTTTCCCTGCAGCTCTCTTTCAGAGTAGCCCCATGAGGACCTGTGGAATCCTTAATGGTGTTTCAGAGAGGATAACCCCTCACGCCTCGTTGGCAACTGGGTTAGAGGAAAGCCCTGGGGAGAATGGCTGCAGCAAGATGATGAAATTAGAGGAATGGGATGGAATCTTTTTATTTCACTATATTTTGTGATTCCATGTGCAAACAGGGCAGCTATCCAACCATTTTATGGATGCATCATCGGCTGAGAAGGTCACTTGCTTTTCACTTCACGATGATCTTGGCTCAAGGAGGGCATTTCTCATTTAATATGTAATCCTGGTTCAGCGTGTCAATCAGATACTATCTCCTCCATCTGAAGAACTAGTTTTTCTGTTTGGTACCCATAAACCAGTTAAGAGAGACAACTGAATTCTTAAATTTAAGTGCAATAACTATTGAGCAAATATTTACAGAACCTGGACAATTGGAGGAGCTATAACTAAAAAGAAAAGAAAGAAAAGTGATATTAAACCAGTTGGATTCACATTTTTGTAGTTCATTCTGGCTGCAGCCCAGCCAAGCCAAGGTGGTGTTTACTAAATAAAACTAAAGCATTCTTTATAACATGATCAATATCTGCATGTTGTGCTGAAAATGTTTTCATCATCTGTGAACAGATTGGTTTCATTTACTCAGAATGTCACATATATCCACCTTGGGTTGGGAGTTGCATTTCTTCTTGAATCTAAACAAATAGGAATGAGCAATGCATTCCTTTGCCTTATTTCTCGATGGACCTTTGTGATAGCCCAGCTGTGTATAAAACACAGTGGGGGCAAGGAGGAAATGAAAGGAACTGGGCAGAAGTCAAGAACAAAAGATAAAGGTGGATAAATGGTGGTTTTAAGAGCAGCAACTCAGTGATGATCTTGGGTATCATGTCCCTGGAAATCTCAGCATGGGTCTGGCTTCTCAGTGGTAGTTGGTAGCAGTTGGCACCATGAGTTTACTAAGTGGGAGAGTTTTTTCAGAAACCTAGAACTATTTGCACTCAGATTTGATAATCAGATTTTTGAATTCTAGGTTTATCCTATGACAGTAAATGGTACTGTAAAGCTTTTCTGACTTGTCTGTCAATTGCCCTCTAAACTAAAGCCTCTTCTTATCTTTTGGATCCTTTTCTTATTATCATGTATAGAAATAGCCAAAGAAGATGTAGAAGGGACTCTCCCTGAACTTATTATCAGAGGACTAGCCAAATAAACCTGGGGAAGGAAATGGCAACCTACTCCAATATCGGCAGAGGAGCCTGGTGGGCTACAGTCCAGGGCGTCACAAAGAGTCAGACATGACTGAGCAGCTAAGCACAGCACACGCAAAGAAACAGTGGATGTTTTGCTCAGAAAATAAAATGTGTGTTCTTAGGCCTTAGCTGTCTCCAAATTTGTGAAAGAATATTACAGAGGAAAGAAAGAAATCTATCTTTTGGAAAAAAGACCTTTCCTGACCTACTTAACCTACAAAAGGCCTCCCCTGCACACCTGTCTTGTTTAGTTTCCTTCATATCACTTACTAGAACTTTCAATTATTTTGGTTATTTCTTTGCTTACCATTTGGGTCTATTTCCCTTCTAGGAGGGCAGGGATCATATTTGTGTAATTTACCTCTGTCTCCCTAGCCCTGGGTGTACTACAGGTATGTAATTAACACTCAGTAAATATGTATGGTGGAGAAGGCAATGGCACCCCACTCCAGTACTCTTGCCTCGAAAATCCCATGGATGGAGGAGCCTGGTAGGCTGCAGTCCATGGGGTCGCTAAGAGTCGGACACGACTGAGCGACTTCACTTTCACTTTTCACTTTCATGCACTAGAGAAGGAAATGGCAACCCACTCCAGTGTTCTTGCCTGGAGAATCCTATGGACAGGGGAGCCTGGTGGGCTGCCGTCTATGGGGTCACACAGAGTCGGACACGACTGAAGTGACTTAGCATAGCATAGCATAGCAAATATGTATGGAAAGGATGAGTAAATAGGACAGCTCAGGAGAGATCAACAAGGTGATAATGTTCCTGAACATACAGACTGATCCCATTATTAGGCAGTGGGTTGGCAGCTCTCTGCCCCGGACTTACTGCTGCTGCTGCTAAAATTCCACTTGTAATCCAGTCAGTTGAAGTATAAATTCACATAATAGGTTGGTTGATGGACTAGGAAAGAAAATATCACTGGATAGATGCCAATCTTCATTACAGAAATAAAAATAAGCTTAAAATGTGTATCTTGATAATAGTTTCTTTTTAATATTGGAATCAATAAAGTAAAAAAAGTTATCCTTCCTATATCAACTCTTCAAAAGAGTGGGTAGTTCAATTTTACTTTCAGGCCTAAGTGGTAGACAACAGCAGACTGTAATTCCAGACTGGATTTAAACAGACTTTGTGCTTGAAATGGCTTGCTACTTGGTGAAATGCAGAGTAATAGATTATGCATCTATCAACTTCCTTGGGTTAATGAGATTTTATTTTGAAGAAAAGCAAAGCAAAACCAAAATATAGCCCTGAGTAAAATAATTCTCTGCTTCTAGCTATTTTTCCACCTGAAACTAGATACTTTGTTGAGCCAGAATGGTGCCCTCTGTCTCAAAGTGACAGTTTTGCTAGATTTCTTAAATCAGGTGGTATCCAACCTACCTTTGACAGATGCATTTTCATTAGTTCAAGCAGTGGCTCTGCCTTACCTTACACCATAGGATTAAAGGACAGTTTTTAAGACATATGCTGCCCCCAGTATGCATGATAATAGGGTTTACCAACAGGCTGAATAGAATATAAGAAACTGAAGCTGTGCAGCATGTGATGATCTGATAAAACCCATCAAAGTTTGTTCTGGGTGCAGAAGTTATGTAAGTTTTCTTCTGAGAGATATAGAAAAATAAAATGCAGTTCTGCAAGAGAAAAAGCCATTCAGCAGTCAGTGAGGGACTTTCTGGGAGTCGGTCCAGTGGTTAAGAATCCACCTTCCAATGCAGGGGACGAGAGTTGAATCCCTGGTCGGGGAACTAAGATCCCACACGCTATGCAGCAACTGAGCCTGTGTGCCGTGCTGCAACTACTGAGCCTCTACCTGCACAGCTGGAGTCCGAGAGGTACAGTGAAGACCTGATGCAGTCTTAAAAAAAAGTCAGTGGAATGAAGCCCAGGGCCCGTGGTGGGAACTTACACCACTGGTATAAGTACTCTCGTTATTTTCGTAGGTACAGAGCCTAAGAATTTGGCCACAGTTTTAATCCAGGACAACAGGCCTCAAAATACTCCCGTGTCAACAATTCTTCCAAAGTGTCCCAATGGGAGTCATCTTCTTAAGTATCTGATCAATATCTTTTAAAAATATGATCTTGCTATTATAGGAAAATAGGAACTCCCTTTCCTCCTCCCTATCCACTAAAGAAAATATGCCGTTGTCTGCTGGGTTTCCCAAGCCTCTGTTGAATAGATTCTGGGTAATGGAGGAAGGAAAGAATTGAGGAGAAACAAGACTGGGCTGATTTGATTTTTACTGAAGGGACAATGATTCCAAAAATGTGAAAACGTGAAGAGGTGCTGAAGTTAGTGTGGCCAGGATATGGGGAAGTTTAGAGTGAAGTGGGTGGTCTTTGGGAACAATTACCCCTGGTGTGAAAAGAGATCAGGAGGTGTGGAAAGAGGATTTCAAGTATTTGTTCATACATTAGGAATGCACAATCGTTTTTTGATATTGTCTCAAGATACTGCAATAAAATACCGTAGAGATCTTCAGTTATCTTTTGATTCTAGGCTGATCGACCTTTGAATGAAAATCTGTGTCCAGATGGCAGTGAGGTATTTTTAAGGTTGCACAGGTGAATGTGCAGAGTGGGTCTGCTTTGTATAAGATCTTGTGCATCAATGTAAGGAAAAGGCACAAAAGTCCTCTTAATTAGGGAAGAGTTATTACTACTCAGGATTCAAGACATGGCTGTTACCATAGTAGCCTAACATGTATATATTCATTTTCTTAGAGTTGTTGAGAGATTAGAACCCTCAATGAGGGAATTGGTGGTGTTATTTTGTTTTTTTTGGTATTATACCAATCAGTTTGAAAGTTATTAATACACATAATGCTATAAGGGAAACATTTAAGAAGAATTTAATCATCTAATTAAGCAAAGTGACCTGAAAGTCATTATTATGGCATAGTGGGCTAAACAAATTTTGTAGTTAAGATTGTTGCTGCTGCTGCGCTTCAGTCATGTCCGACTCTGTGCGACCCCATGGACTGCAGCCCACCAGGCTTCTCTGTCTATGGGATTCTCCAGGCAAGAACACTGGAGTGGGTTGCCATTTCCTTCTCCAATGCATGAAAGTGGAAAGTGAAAGTGAAGTCGCTCAGTCGTGTCGGACTCTTAGCGACCCCGTGGACTGCAGCCCACCAGGCTCCTCCATCCATGGCATTTTCCAGGCAAGAGTACTGGAGTGGGGTGCCATTGCCTTCTCCATTCAGAGCTTCAAGGAGTTTCCAATTTCTAGGCTTTCAAGAATGGTGTTATGCTTTAATACTTTTATGGCATGATGTCAGCAGAGGATAGATTTCTCCAAAGCCCAATAAATCTTACCTCAAGTATCATAACTGGGATTAAAAATATATGGATTATATAAATTATATATATAAAGCATATAAATATATATGTGTGTGTATACATGTGTGTATACACATACAATTGACCCTTGAACAAGCTGAGTTGGAATTGTGCAGGTCTGCTTCACGTATATGTGGATATGTTTTGATAGTAAATACTGCAGTACAGGATGATCTGCTGCGGTCAGCTGACTCTGTGTATGTAGAGGGACCACGGATAAGGAAGGTCAACTGTAAGACTAGCAGTTATATGTGGATTAACCCCCATGCTATTCAGGAGTCAACTGTATATAAATTTGGAACTTCCAGTGCTAAGTCCTTAGCCTACCTTGCCAATGCTTTGGAATTTATTGCCACCACCCCCCCACCCCCGCCAAAGATGGGAGGTACATTCAGGCTCTTGTAGTCTGTTCTAAAATCAGTGCAAGCCCTTCTGGCCTTCCTGAGGCTTCCCAATATTTACTCTCTTTTCCTTCCCCCGTTGATGAACCCTTTAATGTCAACCATCCAGCAAAATGAGCATCACTTACTTTTTATGTCTTTTAGGCTTCATCTTACTGTGTAGGGTCTGTCCCTAGCCTCAGAATTTCACAATGTATTTTTCATCGTCACTGGATGGTTAATAGTTAAAAAGCCCTGAGGGAAAATTCATGTTAAATTTGTAAGACCAGTTAAAAGGAAGATCATCTCCCAATGTTTCAAAGTACTTGCATTTCCATCTCTGATTTTGTTTTTGATTTTTTTTTTCTTTTTTGGTTTCTGCTGTAATGCAGGAGACCCCGGGTTTGATCCTTGGATCAGGAAGATCCCCTGGAGAACGAAATGGCAACCCACTCTAGTATTCTTGCCTGGAGAATTCCATGGACAGAGGAGCCTGGTGGACTCCAGTCCATGCGGTCACAAAGAGGAAGACTAAACAAGTAACACTTTCACTTTCCTTGTATGTATGGAACTAGGATTTGCCATGCACTGTGGTTCCTAGGGAAGCTTGACTCAATGAGTCTAATGCATGTGTGTTAAGGAATCAAATTTGAATACCTTACCATTTCAAGCAAAGGAACAAACTTAAATGAAGAATACAATCTTCTAAGCATGTGGATCTACTAATACAATCTACCAGCAAGCGGATGAAGAGAGGAGACCAATCAATAAAATTTTAAAGGTTTGTTATTTGGCAACATGTCATTCCTCATGCAGTAACAGTCTTCTCTAGTTCATGCAAACTGCTAATGACATATACCACATCCACACTTAACAAGATTTCCTTTTTACTTTATGATTTTTAAATTCAACAAGAAAAGATTAGAGATACATCTCTGTAATCATTCATTTTTAGCTCATTTTAGTCATAAGAGCAATCCTTTGTCTATTAGTCCCAGTTAGGTTACAGATCTAACCCGGATGCAAGTTCTAGCAATTTACATCTTCAGATATGTCTTTTTATATTTTCTCATTGAGACCTATTACAGTTATGTTTGAGTCCCTCAATATATATTTTGTGTCCGCTTTCCTTTAATAATTTTCATTTCTTTGTCTTTCTGTTCTGGGTTCTGAGTAATTTAATTAATTATATCCTCTAATTGACTAATTCTTTATGCCCCATCTATTGTTTATCCCATCATTTGAGGTTTTAAAAGGACAGGTTTTAGGATATCTATTTGTGCTTGGGTATCACAGGCATTGGCTTTATAACTACCTATTTTTATTTTATAGATATAATTTTTCTTTTAAAGATTTTAGACAGCTACACTTATAAGTCAGTTCAAATTGCTTTATGATTTTTGGTTTCTTGGCTGCTAATTTTTGGTTATTATTTTCTGGTTTACCCACTAATAAATTATTTAGAGGTACTTTGTCATTTTTGTTTGAGAGTTACCTTGGGTGGGTGTTTTATTTTGTTATCCTTATGGTCACCCCTCCCATTAAGATTTCAGTGATGTCTCAGCCTGGCCTTCAGTGATAATTAAGTAGGTATAAAAGTCAGGATTTTATATGTACTATGTCTTCTGGCTTCCTTGAGTACTAAGTACAGTCACTAATAATCCTTCAAGATTTATTATAAGTTTTACTATTTCATGTAACAAATATTCAGATGAGTCACTGCTGGTCCTGTTATTTCTTGGATTGGATTCCTACTTTGTGAGATGATTATGAGGATTCTGTCTTGTAATTTCTACTACATAGTTACCTACAAAACAGCTAATGCATGTACATACGAAATAGTAATAGTGTATTGAGTGGGTGTGACTCCAGGGGCGTGCGGCACGTTAGGTGCTCTCTTTTCTTCTGCACGTGTCACCAGCCTGCTCACACTCCCTTGCTTGTCATGGCAAATCATCAGTAGCAGCATGACTCCATTTTAAAATTTGAGTTAGGTGAAAGAAACTGATTCCATGCCATTTTAAGCTTTCTAAGAAAACTCCATCAATTGAACTCAACAACCTAAAATGACTTAGAAAGTTAAATATGCAGTACGTATGAGAGAGAGAAAGAGAGAGAGCGAGCGAGCCTTTGTATAGAGGGGGCTTGGGGAGCCTGATGAAGGTGCCTTAAATTGTGATGTGTGGATTTTATTAGAACCTCCAGACTCTTTCCACCCCCTAGTGAGGGGGACACCCTTTTCTCTCCTCAGTACACACCCCTGAACCACAGGATCTGATTCACACTTTGCGTTCTACCTTCTTTACAAGGTGGAAGCTTGTTGAGTTTCTCACCAGCAAATGTTCAGGAGACATGGAAACCTCTGTCGGTGAAGGTCTGAATTCTGTAGCACAGTCTGGTTCCTGCCTGCCTGTTTATCATCATGAACTGCTGCATGCTCTCTGAACTTTATGCTCTAGGAACATGAGCTCTCTTATATCTCTGTGTCTTTGCATATTCCCTTCCCACCCTCCTCATCCCCAAACCAGCGCAGCAGTGCCTCCTCATCTTCCCAGCGTGCCCTCAAGCACTACCTTCTCCAGGAAGTTTCCCCTGGTTCCACCAGGCAAATGCAGGGGCTCTGTCTCTTATGAACACCTGACACACACTTGTGTATCATTGTAATTGCCACTTTGAGTGTGTCTTTGCTGCCTGGTTAGCACTCTGTGGGGACAAGGACCATGTTTCCTCATCTTTAGGTCCCCAGGGCATAACACAGATGTTAAAATGCTTGTTGAACGAATAATGTCTGGAATAGTGTCTGGAGAAACAGCCAACGTGCTGCCAACAGGACGAGAGACTGACTTTAGAAGGAGAGTTGGGAGGGGAACCCCTAGCTCAATGGCTCCTCTTGTTTAGTCGCTGACACCCAGTGTCTCCAACCCAGGGCCTAACCTGGCCTGGCACAGTGAACATAAGAGAGACACATCCAGCTCCCTGGTGAAAGAGCAGCTGAAATTGGGTTTGACTTCACTAAAATCCAACTCCCCAGAAAGAAGTAGCCAGTTCAGCCCTTTGGTCAAACAGCCTCAGTAAGGCCAGATTCTTAAGTGCTTAGTAGGCAGCATCTATAATGATTAGTAAAAGAGCTGTTTTTTCCCCTAAGTTTTGGGAGCCTCTGGGTTACAAAGCTCCTCCTCCAATTTTTTCCAGCTCCTCTCCTTCCCTCCCTTGCCAGTGTTGACAGTGAACTTGGTTGAGTTACATTCTAAAACACAGTGACAGCTGGGTACTCATTAGCACTGAAGTTTCCACTGGTCTCTGTACTAGGAAGATGATGAGTAACCAGACTCTGAAATTGGAAGAGGGCAGATGTGTGCCCCCAGTCCTCATACTCACAGTAGTCTTCACGGACTGGGGGCAGAGCTGTGCTGTTTGGCTCAGCACCGGGGGGTGGCCTGTAGCCCAGTGTGAGAGGACTCTGCAAGCACTGAAGTGCTGCCGGTCCTCCTGGGCTCCCAGTGCATCTCTGCTCAGACTCTGTCAGCTTGGCGCTGCTGGGGAGCAGGAGGGGAGGTGGTCAGACCAGTGACTCGCCATGCCTTTCACTGGATGAAACAGGGAGCTTTGGCTTTCCTCCACAGTTGTGTGTTTCTAGAGCTTGTCTCACAATGCAGGGCATAACCGTTTCTCCATTTTCTCTCACTTACATCCTCATTTTGATTTTCTTATAATTTAGGTATAATATTTATCAAAAATACTGGTTCTGAGTTTCAAAAATGGTTTTAATATTTTCTTGTTATGATATACATATTTTTAAAATGTGCCTGGTACATTAGAGTACATATATATAGTGTGAAGGGGCCACAGAAATCACGGAGTTCTTCTCTTCATAAATAGAGAAGCAAATTGAGGGATTGAGGTGCATGACTTCTGGAATATCACTTGACTGCAGTATCATTCTGAAAGTGGGGTGTGAACTCAGGTTTCCTTTTTCAGGCCCCCAGGGTTCTCTTTACTGCACAAGGAAATTTGACATATCTCTTTTCACAGAAAGCGTTAGGTCATAACCTCAGTGATGTAGGACTCTTGAAAAAAAAATCTAATTAAATTAGTTTATAGTACAAACAAATGGAAATCAGCCTGGACCTAGATTCTGAGTGTTCTAGAGTGTAACTTACTTTTAGTTTCCTCTGATGGCCTTGGCAACAACAAATATATATATATATATATATATATGGTAGTGAGTCAACTCCAAGAAAAATATTGGGTTGGCCAAAAAGTTCATTTGAGTTTTTCCATAACATCTTGCAGAAAAACCTGAGTGGACTTTTTGGCCAACCTGAAATTATTAGTGGGAATAATTTTTTTTTATTCTATAATAGGAGTAAGGAAAATTGAAATAATACCATAAAGCCCTGAATATTCCATATAGGAATATGGAATGATTTTGTGACTGATAATTGTGTTGTCTTATTTTCTGATGAGAGTTCTAAGTTCTTAAAATGAAATAAAGTCATCAGCCTGAAACCTTTTCACAGTATGTATCAAATTCTTGTTTTTTTTTTTTTTTTATTTAGAAAAACAGATGGACAGAAATCTCCAGACCCTAGAAGGCAGGCATCACTGGGGTTCCCTCCCTCTGTACTTTGCACAGGGCTGCATGTGAGCTGTTCAGTTGATATTTGGATGTTTCCTGGTCTTCTGTTTTGCTTGAGTAAAGGGAGAAAGTGGCCACAACTGGCCTGGCCAGGCCTTCAGCAGTCAGGATCCTTGTTCAAAGAGAATAAGAAAGAGTTCACTTTTGAAACCTAACTGCAAGCTAAACACAAGGTGTTGTATAAATTTGAAGATTTCTGGTTTAATTGTTGTGTCTAAGACCATGGATGCCAATGCCCTAGAAAGCTGTCAATCTGAAATTCTCTTTGAAAGTCAGGTGGCTTTCTTTATACTTTTATACAGACATGAACCATGGGAAGCTGGACACTCAGAGCTTTCAGCAGAAATGCTTATGCCCTTTATAGTTGTATAATATATCTCCTTTTTTTATATCTCTTTGTAATTTGGCATTGATCAGTTAGAACATGGAAGCTGTAAGAATCTCAAGCCATGCCGTAATATGGTATATGCTGAGAATTCTCTGGGGAAAACTCACATTCTGGATTATTTCTTTGCTAAAGACACTGACCAAGATAAAGCGATCACAGAAACACATGGTCTGCACTGACAAGCGTAAATTGCACGCCAAGTTGCTCAGTCGTGTCCAACTCTTTGCGACCCTATGGACTGTAGCCCACCAGGCTCCTCTGTCCTTGGAATTCTCCAGGTGAGAATACTGGAGTGGGATGCCATGCCCTCCTCCAGGGGATTTTCCTCACTCAAGGATTAAACACATGTTTTCTGTGGCTCCTGCATTGCAGGCAGATTCTTCACCACTGAGCCACCAGGAAGCCCTGACCAGTGTAGACTTGTTCTTAAGTATCTGTGATTATCTACACAACGAGGAACCAAATCTATGTAACTTATATTACTGGTGTTAAAACCAATCATTATAATAAGGACTTTCTTTTTAAAATTAAAAACAGGGATGCCTATCATTGAACTCAGAGAAAATAACATTTATTATAAAAGTGAATGTCATGTCCAAAGCCACAGTTGATATCAAGTTTCTTCTCCCAACTCCTCCCCCACACCAGCCAAGATCCTTTAAAGAAGAATGGAGAAAATAAATTTCATAGGCACTGGGACTGCCCTTTCTAAAGCATGCATTAAAAAAATTACTTTAGGGGCAATAAAACAGGAAGATGGCAACTTTGGAAATCAGTTAGTGAAAAGACCAAAGGCCTCACAGGTAAATGGACCTAGGTTAATGTGCTGTAAGTAATAGACTGTGTGACTTGGCAAATGAGTTAGCCAATCTCTTTGAATCTCAGTCATCTCATCTGTGAAGTGGGACTAATAAAATTTTTTTATTACACTGTTGTTCTAAAAATTTACTGAGATGCTGCTTGTAAAGTGCCTGGCTTATATGAGGAATTTAATTAGTGCTCATTTCTATCCTATTAGCAATTCGGATATTACTTTTGAATCATATATTGCCTTTTTCCTAAAAGTGGTTTTTAAGTTTAGCACCTTTTACTGGCTCAATAAGAAGCTCCAAGGGAATGACTTTGGCTGAGTCAAATATCTGTTCCCAAGAAACTGGAGGAATCAGCACCTCGTCAGCCTGTCCATGAAGTATAGGAGCATGGGTGTTGCCCTAGGTTCTGATGCTCAAATGTACCAACACCAGAGCAGCGGTTGCCGGTACCTGCCTGGTGCTGTATTATTTCTCACGTTCAAGATCATCATCTTGCAACAACTGGAGATAAACTAATTTCGTGATAGTCTGTGGAAGGTCAGTAAATTGGGTACTCTGTCAGCATTGGACAGAGATGAGGGTACATGTGGGAGTCAAATGAAGAAACAACTTCAGGGGGGATGTAGGGGCTCCTGCTCACAGAACACAGAGCTTGTGAAACATGCTGCTGCGGAGCTCTGTTTCAGTGGGGACTCGGGCACCAGATGTGCGCAGCTGTGCTAGGGAAGCTGACCCTGCCAGAGCAAGGAGAGCCACACGCCGGTTGTTTTCCTTCTGAGTGAGAGGGAAGGGGAAATAAATCTCTCTCGGCAGAGAAAAACAACATTGTTAATGTTTATTATTTATCAACTTCTCCTTTTCTCAAATCAAGTCAAAATGGGCCATTTGTCTTTAATACGCCTTTTCTGATTTAAAAAAGTACAAGAGCAATTTTGCAAAAAAGTTTTCAATTCCAGTGGCCTGTTTAAAACAGGCTCCATTTATTCAGTAATAAACATTTGAAAAGGCACATGCTTTTCTTGAGGATTTCTTAATGTCATGTCATGAAAAGAAATGAGCGGCTGATCCTAGCCATGGAAATAGTGCCTCTATAACCGTATAAATTTTTTTTCTCTTAAGAGAAAAGTTACTTTATTTAAACTACCACCAACAAATACCATTGCTAATGGTCGTGTATACAGTGGGACTAAATTTTCTCTGGGGTAGTCAGTCCATTGAAACTGATCTGCTGTGACTTATTCTTTGCTGTAAGTAACATCATTGTCTCTAACAAAAAAGCATTGAAAACTTTATATTATTAAGGAATGTTTATACTTGTGGAACTGTTCTTAGGAAAACCAATGCTTTTCTTGCTGAGTTACAAGTAAAATGCATCCTGGAAAGATTTGAATAGAAGAAAGATAGTTTATAGAAGGCTTATTTTTTCAGTTTCTATCTATCAAGTGTTAAGTTACCTGGGAAAGTTGATTAGAGCTAAAATATTGCTTAATTTCAATCCCTTTAAAACTGAGCTTTCCACTGTGCCCCTATATATACACATACAGAATTGTATTAAAAATGTAAAACACATAAGACTGTTTATTGTTTTCTGAATATGTCTTAGTTTTTTATAATTAATTGCAGTGACAATTCAAGTTGGAAGTATATTAGTACATTATGATCATACTAAAAGAAAGATTAGATTAGTAAGAGAATGAAATTAGCAGCAAAATCACCTTTTCCTTCCTGCTGTCTCATTTGAGGGGGAACACAGGAAAAGGTACTTGGTTTACACGAAGTGGGTAAAAAAAACCTTTTCAGTTGCAGACTAACCTTTAAGTCTCAGCAATGTAAGCACATTGTATGATCCACAAGGGGCTGGGTTCCTTCCCTGTGTAAATACTGCACATCGGCGTTGACATCCGAGAGGTGAAGCGATAAAGTCAGACAAACTGCCCTGGAACACAGATACCATCTTGCAGGGCCCATGATTCCAAGGCATAGAGACTGTTGGCATACAGGGCTTTTGCAACAGTGAAGGACCACCGCCACCTGTGGACAGCAGGAAGCATCGGCGCCGACACGCTGCAGGCTGAGTAGAGAAGTACCGGTGACGAACAACGATTGCAAAGTCTGGGCCACCTGCTGACGCTGATGGTCTAAAATTTTCCCAACAGCAAGAGTTGTCATGGGTACTTTTGTGGCCTGTGGTGGGGCATTTTTTTTCATAAATCAGTAAGTATCCTTATAACCACACAAAGGGTATGATTATCTTGTATTAATATAAAGCATAGAGCAGGCGTCTTAAATTCAAAAACTTTTAAGGAACAGGTATAAAATGTAGCTGTAAATGGATAAGAACCATAAGGGCAGGGAATTGGAGAACACATGCTCCTTAAAAGGCATTCAATTTTATTAAATTTTTTGTGGGGGAGGAAGACTCCTTCAGGTAGCACACATTCGTGGCTCAGATTCAGCCTGCAGCCATCTAGCACTGGAGGTCAACACGCAGATATACAAGATCCCAGGTGACCATTGTGATGCAAGAACAAAAGTCTAAGAATACCTTATTCACTCATTCATTATAAAATCTTTATTGAATGCTTGTTTTATTTCAGGAATCACTCTATGTTGATAGACAACTTACGAAAATAGGTATTACACAAGTAATTAGCCAAATGGAATTATAGTCATAATAAATGCAACGAATGAAAATCCAAGATAACTATATACAGTGTTTCATAAAAGTTGCTTGTTTATGTCACATCACTATTTAATGTTCTACTAAGAAAGATACAACCCTGTCAATTGAACTATAGCCCTATGCTTTCTTAATTATAAGAAATTAATACTCTATGCTTTTGATACATTTTATTTCATACTTGAAAGAATGCATTTTAGGTTAATTGCAACACTGATTTTTTAATCATATATCACTTATTGTTGTTGAGTTTTCAGTCATGTCTGACTCTTTGCAACCCCATAGACTGCAGCATGCCTGACTTCCCTGTCCTTCACAGTCTCCTGGAGGTTGCTTAAACTCATGCCCATTGAGTTGCTGATGCCATCCAACCATCTCATCCTCTGTCATCCCCTTCTCCTCCTGCCTTCAATCTTTCCCAACACCAGGATCTTTTTAAATGAGACAGCTCTTTGCATCAGGTGGCTAAAATATTGGAGCTTCAGCTTCAACATCAGTCCTTCCAGTGAATATTCAGGACTTATTTCCTTTAAGATTGACTGATTTGATCTCCTTGCAGTCCAAGAGACTGTCAAGTCTTCTCCAACACCACTGTTCAAAAGCATCAGTTCTTCGGCACTCAGCTATTTTTTAGTCCAACTCTCACATCCATGCATGACTACTGGAAAAACCATAGTTTTGACAACATGGACCTTTGTCGGCAAAGTAATGTCTCTGCTCTTTTGTATGCTGTCTAGGTTGATCATAACTTTTCTTCCAAGGAGCAAGTGTCTTTTAATTTCATGGCTTCAGTTACCGTCAGTGATTTTGGAGCTACAAAAAATAAAGTCTCTCACTGTTTCCATTGTTTCCCTATCTATTTGCCATGCAGTGATGAGACTGTATGCCATGATCTTAGCTTTTTGAATGTTGAGTTTTAAGCCAACTTTTTCACTCTCCTCTTCTACCTTCATCAAGAGGCTCCTTAATTCCTTTTCACTTTCTGCCATAAGGGTGGTGTCATCTGCATATATGAGGTCGTTGATACTTCTCCCTGCAATCTTGATTCCAGCTGTGCTTCATCTAGCCTGGCATTTCACATGATGTACTCTGCATATAAGTTAAATAAGCAAGATGACAATATACAGCTTTAATGTACTCCTTTCCCAATTTGGAACCAGTCTATTTTTCCATGTCTAGTTCTAACTGTTGCTTCTTGACATGCATGCAGGTTTCTCAGGAGGCAGGTAAGTTGGTGTGGTATTCCCATCTCTTGAAGAATTTTCCAATTTGCTGTGATCCACACAGTCAAAGGCTTTTCTATAGTCAATGAAACAAAAGTAGGTATTTTTCTGGAATTCTCTTGCTTTTTGTATGATCCAGTGGATGTTGGCAAATTGATCTCTGGTTCCTCTGCCTTTTCTAAATCCAGCTTGAACATCTGGAAGTTCTTGGTTCACGTACTATTGAAGCCTAACTTAGAGAATTTTGAACATTACTTCGCTAGCATGTGAAATGAGTGCAATTATGCAGTAGTTTGAGCATTTGAGTTCTTTGCCATTGCTTTCTTTGGGATTGGAATGAAACTGACTTTTTCCAGTCCTGTGGTCACTGCTGAATTTTCCAAATTTGCTGGTATATTGAATGTAGCACTTTCCCAGCATCATCTTTTAGTATTTGAAATAGCTCAGCTGGAATTCCATCCCTTCCTCTAGTTTTATTCATAATGATGCTTCCTAAGGCCCATTTGACTTTGCATTCTAGGATATCTGGCTCCAGGTGAGTAGTCACACCATCGTGGTTATCTGGATCATGAAGATCTTTTTTTTGGTATAATTCTCCTATGTATTCTTGCCACCTCTTCTTACTATTGTCTGCTTCTGTTAGGTCCATACCATTTCTGTCTTTTATTGTGCCCATCTTTGCATGAAATGTTCCCTTCATATCTCTAATTTTCTTGATGAGATCTCTAGTCTTTCCCATTCTCTTGTTTTCCTCTATTTCTTTGCATTGTTCAATGTGGAAGCCTTTCTTTCTTTCTTTCTTTTTTACTTTACAATATTGTATTGGTTTTGCCATACATTGACATGAATCCACCACGGGTGTACATGTGTTCCCCATCCTGAACCCCTGAGGAAGGCTTTCTTATCTCTCCTCGCTCTTCTTTGGAACTCTGCAGATGTATATATCTTTCCTTTTCTCCTTTGCCTTTCACATCTTTCTTTTCTCAGCTATTTGTAAGGCTGCCTCAGACAGTCATTTTGCCTTTTTGCATTTCTTTTTCTTGGGGATAGTCTTGATCACTGCCTCCTGTACAAGGTTACAAACCTCCATCCATAGTTCTTCAGGCACTCAATCATATCTAATCCCTTGAATCTTTCTGTCACTTCCATTGTATATTCATAAGTGATTTTATTTAGGTCATACCTGTGTGACCTAGTGGTTTTCCCTACTTTCTTCAATTTAAGTCTGAATTTTCCAATAAGGAGTTCATGATCTGAGCCACAGTCAGCTGCCTATCTTGTTTTTGCTGACTCTATAGAGCTTCTCCATCTTCAGCTGAAAAGAATATAATCAGTCTGATTTCAGTATTGACCATAAGGTGATGTCCACATGTACAGTCGTCTCTTGTGTTGTTGGAAAAGATAGATATAAATTAAGCAAGATATTGCATTGAGAGTTGCACTTAGAGTCATCAGTGTTCATACTTTTCTATATAGTGTCATTGTCAGATCATCTAGAGAGTTGGGGAGCAGAATTTCTTAAAGAGTACTTCACTGTTGTCTAGAATTTTCTTCCCAGTAGCTGACACTAATTCTCCATTTAGATGCTGGTGCTTTCCTCATCTTACTAAAAGATGTCAACAGAAGCTTTTCAGACATTCATGAGGACTTATACTCTTTCTTCAAAGTGTCTTTACATGGTTTGTAGACTGAAAAGACAGGGTGTCATGTTGCCAAGGCTGTCACCCAAATTCACTCATGTGCTGGCGTGACAGTCATGTCAGGATGCCCATGTGACCTGACCTGAGTGAATTTGGAAAACCCCCTTGTTAGAAAGTCACATCTAATTTCAGAGATGTGAAAATATGCTAATAATACAGGATTCATGAAATGCAGTCCGTTAATGATCTGACCTGATCTTCAGGACCAGAGAAATTCTCTTAGAGAGCGTGACATTTAGCATTAGACCTGAAAACTAAGAAGGTATCCTGAAGCTGAGATGGAAGAGTATCATCCTAGTAGAGGCAGGGCCGGATGATGGAACAGACTAGCTGGAGCGCTCACCAGGCCACCAAACTACAGGAGTGTTGCAGCGTTTCCAGACCAGTTATGAAAGGCCGTGTTTGCTACCTTAGGTTCCTATTGCAATACTTCAGCTCTTCTCTTCCTGAAGAAATGTAAGCAGGTCCCACTTTCACTGAAGCTGAGGGGACTGTTGAGTGCAAAACAGGACAACATACAATCACACTATCACTGGGTTGTTTCTTATTACTGCAGCTGTGTCAGAACCTGGCAGTTGTGGTCGTTTGAAATTCCAAAACCTCATCAATACGTAGCGCAGAACGAGTGAGCTCTGTGTGAAACCCTTTTAATATCCTGTCCCGCCCCCTAGGAAATTGTCTTGTTTAATAATTGACAAAAGAAAGCCAAAGAGAAACAACCTGGAGAACACATGAAAACATGTGGGGAGGAAGGCTGGAGGCCAGTCCGGAGTCATGCCACGTAAATTGTCTATGAAGGATTTTGGTCTTTATCCCCAGGGATGTGGGAGTTATTGAAGAGTTTTGAGCAGTGAAATGACATACTCACATTTGCATCTTCACTCTGGCTGTTATGAAGCGCATGGATTTTGAATAATGAGTTATCTTCTCTCTGGGAAAGGTAGAGTTCCTTATTCATGCAGCAGTCTGGATTTCAAACATTAGTGAACTGGCTTTTAGGCATTTTCTCAAAAGGTGTATGTAAATTATTAATCACAAAATCATTTGGCCATATTACAGAGCTGGAATGAACAGTTAACTGTAATAATAATGTATCTATAAGCAACCAGTTAAATGGAGTCTTCAGTAGTTTTATTTCTTTACTATTTTTGTTTTGGATAAATGAGTTCAATAATAAATGAACAAAGTCAGGATTTGGGGCCAAAAGAACATTTCCTGTGAAACTTTACTGTGAAACAGAATGAGAAGAGATTCAGCTTAGTATGTCATGTGAATAAACCCCTGGATAACACACTGTAAATTGAGTCTAATTACATAAAAGGATGTTATGACATTTACGTATTAAACCATTAATGGTAGTTTTGGTTTAGTTTGTGGTAACTACTTTTGTTGGAAAATAATCGATTCCATTTTAGGAACACGAATGATGAGAGTTAGTGGCAAAAGTGGGCTTTGCCTTCTTCCTTATGTCACCTAAAACCCCTGTACTTAGCATTTGAGCTGGGTACTATTGCTCTTCATCCCTTCTAATTCTTTTAAACACTATTTGGGGTAAGGACATGCTTCTCAATTTATGAGCTTTACCTGAGGATTCCGATTAAGTGAAAATAATTTTAATAATAATGATGAAAGCTAATCCTAACACAGTCTTCCTTATTATTAGACCAGAAACCGGTTTAATCTTCATACCAGCCACAGAAGAAGGCACTATTATGATCCAGTTTTTATAAGTGGGGAAACTGAAGCACAGAGAAGTAATTTTACCCAAGGCAACAGAACGTACAGGGAGTGTGGAACTAGAATTTGGTCTTAGGGAATCCAGCTTCAGAGACTATGGGTTTAACCGCTGTACACATCACCTCTTTAAAAGTAATGCTTTTTGAAAAGTCAGTTTGTGATATATACATCGATGTACACACAGTATTTTTCTTTTAAACGTTTTCATAAACCCCTTTCACTGGATCACCCCAACAGAAAAATATGGGAGATTTCTGAAACCGAATCCAACTTTACGGCATGAGATGAGTAAAGTTTAAAAGCAAGCAGATGTTTGCAAAGCATATAAAATTCAAAATTGCCCTTCACTAGACATTATTTGGAACTCAGGCATAATTCTTTTCAAATATGATTTTTTATCTAAATGGTGTCCCTTAAAACTTCATTTTAACACCCAAACGATCCCCAGCTGTTCGGGTAGATTGGCCCCTGCTGGGTCTGTTTCCCAACACTCCCCATATTCCACCATAAATATTCATGATGCAGTGCTGCTGCTCCCCAAAGGGAGGCCAGGCTTCGTTTTTATGAACTCCTCTCAACTGGGATTAACATCTTTCACCTATTACCCAACTCCTGAATTATGATTTTGTTCTGCTGTGCTCTCCATTTTCTTTATTTTTCCTGATATCTGAGAAGCCTGAAGAGAATGTGGAGTGTGAAAGAAACTTCTAATCCCAGGAAGTTGGCCCAAGGAGTATACAAAATCAATTTTTAAAATAAG
>NW_011495030.1:4892073-4892388 GCF_000754665.1 Bison bison bison
CTCACTTGTACTCTCTTGTATCAGGTATACTGTTTGTATTTTTTTGTATTTCTAACACACCCTTATGCACCCAGAGATGCTCTTGACCTCATCCAGACCAAAATCAGGGGACTATGGCAACTTGCCACATCAGTAGGAAGAATCCTTGATCTTCGACATTAAACTTGAGTTCTTACTACTGCTTGGCACTAACCAGTCAGAAATATCAATAACCTCAGATATGCAGATGACACCACCCTTATGGCAGAAAGTGAAGAGGAACTCAAAAGCCTCTTGATGAAAGTGAAAGAGGAGAGTGAAAAAGTTGGCTTAAAG
>NW_011495030.1:4892488-4892821 GCF_000754665.1 Bison bison bison
TTTACACCAAGACCACTGTGAAACCACTGTTTTCTTCCCTTGCCAGATTTCCTAGGCAACAGCAGTGCCTTTGTGATAGGTTTGTAAATTTAATTTGAGGGCTCGGGGTGGGGATCATGGGGCTATTAAGTGCAGGGGATGCTATTTCCACAGACAACACATGCATGGGCTACTAAAATGATGATTTCCCCCCCCCCATGTGATTTATATTTGAATGTATTTAGATTCCAGAAAATACTATGGTTAATTCTGCCTTTTGGGTGATTGAAAGGTGGCAGGAGAAGTGTGAATTTTCCCATTTCTGCAGCTCTTTCTCTCTACCTCTCTCACTTG
>NW_011495030.1:4892921-4899685 GCF_000754665.1 Bison bison bison
AGATGACACCACCCTTATGGCAGAAAGTGAAGAGGAACTCAAAAGCCTCTTGATGAAAGTGAAAGAGGAGAGTGAAAAAGTTGGCTTAAAGCTCAACACTCAGAAAACGAAGATCATGGCATCTGGTCCCATCGCTTCATGGGAAATAGATGGGGAAACAGTGGAAACAGTGTCAGACTTTATCTTTTGGGGCTAAAAAAATCACTACAGATGGTGACTGCGGCCATGAAATTAAAAGACGCTTACTCCTTGGAAGAAAAGTTATGACTGACCTAGATAGCATATTCAAAAGCAGAGACATTACTTTGCCAACAAAGCTCCATCTAGTCAAGGCTATGGTTTTTCCAGTGGTCATGTATGGGTGTGAGAGTTGGACTGTGAAGAAAGCTGAGTGCTGAAGAATTGATGCTTTTGAACTGTGGTGTTGGAGAAGACTCTTGAGAGTCCCTTGGACTGCAAGGAGATCCAATCAGTCCCATTCTAAAGGAGATCAGTCCTGGGTGTTCATTGGAAGGACTGATGCTAAAGCTGAAACTCCAGTATTTTGGCCACCTCATGTGAAGAGTTGACTCATTGAAAAAAGACTCTGATGCTGGGAGGGATTGGGGGCAGGAGGAAAAGGGGACGACAGAGGATGAGATGGCTGGATGGCATCACCGACTCGATGGACGTGAGTTTGAGTGAACTCCTGGAGATGGTGATGGACAGGGAGGCCTGGCGTGCTGCGATTCATGGGGTCGCAAAGAGTCGAACACAACTGAGCGACTGAACTGAACTGAACTGAACCAGTCAGATGTACTTGGAAACAAAATTTAACTTCTTAAAATATCTGTTTTCCCATTTGTGGCATAGGGGAAACACCCAGTTACAAAGCCTTTTTGTGGACTATAAATAAGAGATGTAAATTGAGTACTTAGTGCAGACCTAAATAAGGAATTTTAACTCACTTCTCCCTCTATGTGACACCAGCTGTCTAGGTGTCAGAGGAAGAAATAAACAGTAGAAGATTATGGTGGCCCTTAGCACACTGGGCACAGTGGTCATCTCCCACATTTCATGGGTTTGCCACATCCCACAATGACGAGAGGTCAATCTATGAATGTTCTGAAAATGTCGTCCAATTCTGCAAAGGTTTCTGACATTGCACGAGTGGGTTGTGAGGAGAGGAGGACTAAGTTAACTGCCCTGCATGAGTTGGTTAACTACACAGTTAAATGGGCAATACCTTCCAGCTGATCTTTCTGTAAATGGTACCCTTCTCACTCTGAAACCCACTGGAACCAACCATTTTCCACAAGTCACCCTTTTCGACCCTGGCAAGTCTCTACTGCACATGAAGAGATGCTGGAAGAACAGTTACTCAACAAGGATGGATTATTGAGTTCCTGGAAACGAACTCCAAAAAGAGACACTGCCAACAAACTGACTGCCCACATCAGAAGAATTGGCTAGAACACAGTCAGTGAACCTTAAATCTGGAGGCAGGATTATGGAGTCACTTAAGACATGAGATCTGCAGTCAGCCTGCTGAGGGTTGAATTCTGTCTGTGTTGTGCCCCAGCACTGTGACATTGAGCAAATTCCTTAACCTTTAACCCCAGGTTTCTAATTGCAGTAGCACCTGCACCTTATGATTATGATAGGGATTAATTGAGATACTCCAGATAGAATATCTAGTACACAAAACACAAGGGTTGGACAATGTGTGCAATTTATATTTTCTAAAAATTATTTTTGAAAGAACTAGTTGAGAGCAAACATTAGGCGCCATCTTATTCTTATGCCTGGGTACTTAATTGACCATTCTGGCAGGACCTTGGGGAGATTGCAACAAAGGTATTGAGTGTCCACTGAATAGAGAGTACATTTTTAACAAAACTGAAGGCTGCTTTATATTTTAAGGAGTGATACTCTGTGGGTTGCCCTGTGTGGGGAGGTGAATAATGCGTGCAATTGGAAGGCACAACAGTGTTTTCCAAGGTGTGCACATGGAAAGGTCATTTTTTGGATGTGAAATAGCAATTGATATATGCAGAGCCTGGTGCCACTTGGAATTTCATTTCTTAAATATAACTGTCACCCACCAGGCTAAGAGGTCTGCTATTTCAATCTCAGGCATCTTCAGGCTTACCTTATTATTTTAAGGCATGCTACAGAGTGTATTTAGAGCATTTCTTAAGCTTTTCTTGCTTCCAGGTACAAGAGTTCAATCCCTCTTGGGCTGTCTCATAGTCTCCTACACCACTGAGGAATCCAGTCCAGGGAACGAGGGTAGGTGGTGGGGGGAAGTGGGGAGTGAGCATTGTGTAGATATATCCCAGTACCATCTGACTGATCATTTTGCATCAATTAAAATTAACTTAGCCGAGTGGCAACACTAATAAAATTGCTAAAATGAGGTGTGACGTTGTAGTACTTCTGACAGACCTGACACAGTAGGGTCAGAGGATGAAGAGGAGGAACCTCGCCATCACGTCCTGCCACACCCTCACCTTATCTGCTTGTCCCAGTACATAGGCCTGTAAAAGAATATTCGTTGAGTAAGAGGCAGACATGTTGGATGAAGAGACTTGGACGCTGTCTGTCACCCATTTGATCCTGTGGGCTGGCTTTGAACCTCTTTTGATACAGGATGAGTGTCAGAAATGGTCTGAATTTGTGGGAAGCTCTGGGTCCAGTCTGCACTGTTTTGGCCTCAGGTCAGAAAGTGGAGCACAGCGAGGTGAGAGAGGCCATGTCCTCAACCCTGCTCAGAATCTAGCACTGTCCTGCCTTGTGGAAAACTAGCAGTTCTTGGACTCCTTTTAGAACCATTACTCAAAATGGCACCATCCAGGTAGTATTGGGGTGGTTTCTACGTAGCATCACTTGACATTGATAGGTTCAATGAGAAGAGAAGAGAAAAAGCAGAGGCCAGTAGTGACTGTAGCTGACAAAACGGTTCACTTTCGTGACTCTAGAAAACACTGGCAGAAACTTTGAGGATGTCTCAGTTCTTATTTGGTGTGTCTAATTTGTGGGGAATAGGAACTGCTAAAACTATTGTAACTTAGGTGTTTAAATTCAGTGTGATTTTAATTTTTATAAATAAAACCTTTGGAAGAAGAGTTGTATTATTAAAACTACTTTCAGAGAATTCTTTTAGACTGAAGCAGGAAAGGACTGCGGGTTATGTTTACAGAGTTAGTAGCTGCATGATATTTCTTAATTGCATCATTCATAAGTAAGGTATTGTGTGTGCGTGTTCATCAAAATCAAGTCAAACATTCACAACTTTCTAGATAATGTTATTCATGTGTTTGGTTTTATTTTTAGAAGGCCTTTCATGTAATGGTGAATCTCTGCAATAATCTGTAGTGAGATGGTGAGTGGTCTGAAATACTGTTGTTCCATGCTGAAACGTGTTGGCTATTAAAAGATCTGTTTGATTTAAAGATCTTTCCTGGTCTGTTCCACTTCTCAAAATGGACTCATGTTGTGAGGATAAAATGGACTTGCATGTAAAGTATCCAGTGCAGTAGATTCTGAATAATTGGTAGACCATTACCTGTAAGTTATAAAGGGCTTTGCATACCATATCTGTAAAGGCAGAATTGTAGGTGAGAAATTCTGTTTTGAAGCTGGAGGCTTACTTTTAGAAGATTGGGTAGCAATGTCTAGATGTAAAGGAAACTCTGCATGCACAAGTTAGAAATGCAGCCATTGAATATGGTGGTCATATTCTGGAGTACCAGTCTGTTCATAGATTCTTTCTCTGGAAACTGCTCCCACCAATAACCTCTCCATCAGAAGTCTGGGAAGCCATGTCATTCCATGATCTGTTCCCCTAATCACAGAAGATTGGATGAAACTGGTCATATGACTTGACTTGGGCTAATCATACTGTACTCTTAGGGTTTGGAAATCAGGGCACTGAGAGAGACTAAGTGTTTTAGCTTGGTTTCCACCAAAACTCCAGGCAAGGATTTGAGTGCAGCAGTTTATTTGAGAAGAGTTTTCAGGAAACATCTGTAGGGGAGAGAAAAGAGAGATAGGAAATGGAAATATTCCAGTAGAAGGGAACTCATCAAACACATCAAACACCAGTGGGGACTGAGGATTAATCCAACTAGAAAATTTAGTGTCTGAGTTGTCCCATCCTATAGGGTAAGGAAACCACGGCATTTATTCATCAGTTAGTGTTGCCTTTTGGTTAAAGGCTATTCCCAGGAGGTGCTAGTTTACAGGCATGTTGGGGAAGAGCAGGACCAAATAGCCAGAGATAACATTGGGCTCAGAGTTGTAGGTACTGGCAGGAAACTGGGCTGGATTTCAGGAGTTTTAAACACTGAAGTCTTCAGGGCTAAGGAGATATGAGAAGGATGCTGACAGAACCTGATTCCCAAGTCAATTTTAAGTCAGGAGACGAGTCATTTCAATGGGGTGAGGGGGTGCTGAAGGCAAAGTTTTAGGCTTTATGTAAGCTGATGGAAAGAAAGCTGGTCTTAAGACAGAACGTGGAGAATGTAGTAGCAGGTGTACAGAGGCAAAGAATGGGGCTTGTGGGTCCTGAAACTTAGGAAAGGTGAACTCTGTTAGCGGACACTCGGTTCACATAAGACTCAGCTGTTTCATTTTCCTGTTTCTATATAGTATGAAAATAACTGGCCCCTGCTTTTGCTACTGCCTCTTTTAATTTTGCTAACCTGAATGGCAAACATTCATAAGCTGAAACGGACTTTGTTTTCTAGAAAGAACTCCAGGGATATTTTTTGTCTCACTCTTTAAAACCGTAACATGCCCCCATCAAAAGGCAAAGTCTGTTTTCCTTTCCCTTGAGATTGTGTGGGCCTTTGTGGCTGCCTTGGTGGAGGTACTATGGCAAAAGTGATGTTGTAGGACTTTCCACACTAAGGTATAAAAGGTATCTCTTCCACCTCAGTGTGCTTGTCCTTAGAATCCAGCCACCATACTGCCCCGGACATATGGGGAGGTCACTAATAAACATTTTGACTGATGGCTTCAACTGAATCCTACTTGGCAGCCAGTGTCAATCCCCAGAGGTATGAATGACAGATCTTGGACATAATTCTTGGCCCTAGATTTCAAGTTACCCACTCTGACACCGTGTGGATCAGATAGGACCTATCCTCACTGAGTTTCTTCCAAATTGCAGATTTCAGGTCAAAATAAATGTCCTTGTTTTAAGTCACTAAGTTTTAGGGTGACTTGTTACACTACCTTGATAAACTGCAACACACAGGGTAAGGTAATCCATGTGGATTTACTTATCTTTCAGATAGTTTAGCATATTATAAATGGATGGTTAGGCAGTTACCCATGTATTAAAGCTCCCTTGTCTCCTCCCAGCCCATCAAAGCTACTAGAGTCCTTTAGGGGGAGTTTGTCGTGACTCTCACTGGTTGAGAGCACCAAAGCCAGATCAGCAGACTCTCACCTAGTCTCATTGCTCCACAGCTGCCACACCCTGGAGAACTCAGGAAGTTCTTTTATTGTAGCTGCCAGTCATTGCGCCTAAATTTTGTCAGCAACTTTGCTTTTCACGTCTCGTCTCATTTAATTTTTGCCAAAATTCTGGGATATAGATAACAATCTGTCATTTATAGATAAGGAGCCAGAGATTCAAGCAGGCTAAATGACTTGCCCAAGATCACACAATAAGTGCCAGAATTGGGGCTTGAATGTTGTTCATTCTGATCCCACATATGTTTTCTTTCTTTTGTGCTACTTTGCCTTAGCCTTGAGGCCTTTGAAGGACTTGGGATTCATAGTTTGTTTTTAATCCCATTTTAGCCATATTCTACATTATATAGATTTGCTAAGTTGTTATGGTAACATAACCAACCATCATACCTTTTCATGAGAAAATACCTTTTGAGGTTAAAAATTTTTATAACATCATAAATTGGTGTGCCTTGCTTATATTTGGGTATGTGTGTGTATATAGGTGTGTGTTCTCAGTTGCTTCAGTCATGTCCAACTCTTTGTGACCTCATGGACCATAACTCGCCAGGGTCCTTTCTCTATGGGATTTTTCCAGCAAGAATACTGGAGTGGGTTGCCATTGCCTTCTCCAGGGGTCTTCCCAACCCAGGGATCAAACCTGTCTCCTGTGTCCTTATGTTGCAGGCAGATTCTTTACCTGCTGATCAATTAATATATATTATATTAATTTAAAAGTATATTATATAGTTATATATATATATTACATACAAATTACATCAGTTAAAATTTTGTGTACATATTATGTATATAAAATATGTATATGTATATTATATAACACGTATATAATATGTATGTATATAAAATATGTATTCAGAAAATGAAGATCATGGCATCTGGTCCCATCACTTCATGGGAAATAGATGGGGAAACAGTGGAAATAGTGTCAGACTTCATCTTTTGGGGCTCCAAAATCACTGCAGATGGTGATTGCAGCCATGAAATTAAAAGATGCTTACTCCTTGGAAGGAAAGTTATGACCAACCTAGAAAGCATATTGAAAAGCAGAGACATTACTTTGCCAACAAAAATCCATCTAGTCAAGGCTATGGTTTTTCCAGTGGTCATGTATGGATGTGAGAGTTGGACTGTGAAGGAAGCTGAGCATCAAAGAATTGATGCTTTTGAACTGTGGTGTTGGAGAAGACTCTTGAGAGTCCCTTGGACTGCAAGGACATCCAACCAGTCCATTCTGAAGGAGATCAGCCCTGGGTGTTCTTTGGAGGGAATGATGCTAAAGCTGAAACTCCAGTACTTTGGCC
>NW_011495030.1:4899785-4899891 GCF_000754665.1 Bison bison bison
CAGTACTTTGGCCACCTCATGCGAAGAGTTGACTCATTGGAAAAGACTCTGATGCTGGGAGGGATTGGGGCAGGAGGAGAAGGGGATGACAGAGGATGAGATGGCT
>NW_011495030.1:4899991-4928952 GCF_000754665.1 Bison bison bison
TGAGTCTGAGTGAACTCCAGGAGTTGGTGATGGACAGGGAGGCCTGGCATGCTGCGATTCATGGGTTCGGACACGACTGAGCAACTGAACTGAACTGAACTGATATAAAATATGTACACAGAATTTTTTAATTAATTTATTTTAATTGGAGGCTAATTACTTTACAATATTGTAGTGGTTTTGCCATCAGATCAGATCAGTCACTCAGTCGTGTCCGACTCTTTGCAACCCCACGCATCGCAGCACGCCAGGCCTCCCTGTCCATCACCAACTCCCCGAGTTCACTCAGACTCACGTCCATCGAGTCAGTGATGCCATCTAGCCATCTCATCCTCTGTCATCCCCTTCTCCTCCTGCCCCCAATCCCTCCCAGCATCAGAGTCTTTTCCAATGAGTCAACTCTTCGCATGAGGTGGCCAAAATACTGGAGTTTCAGCTTCAGCATCATTCCTTCCAAAGAAATCCCAGGGCTGATCTCCTTCAGAATGGACTGGTTGGATCTCCTTGCAGTCCAAGGGACTCTTAAGAGTCTTCTCCAACACCACAGTTCAAAAGCATCAATTCTTTGATGCTCAGCTTCCTTCACAGTCCAACTCTCACATCCATACATGACCACTGGAAAAACCATAGCCTTGACTAGATGAACCTTTGTTGGCAAAGTAATGTCTCTGCTTTTCAATATGCTATCTAGGTTGGTCATAACTTGAAATGAATCAGCCATGGGTGTACATGTGTCCCCCATTCTGAACCCCCCTCCCACCTTCCTTCCCATCCCATCCCTCAGGGTCATCCCAGTGTACCAGCCCTAAGTGCCCTGTCTAAAATTTTAACTTCCATAATTTGTATGTAATCTATAGTATATATAACTATAATTATATATAATGGTTTGCCATTCCCTTCTCCAGTGGACCACATTTTGTCAGAACTCTCCACCATGACCCATCTGTCTTAGGTGGCCCTACATGGCATTGCTCATAGTTTCTTTGAGTTAGACAAGACTGTGGTCCATGTGATAAGTTTGATTAGTTTTCTGTGACTGTGGTTTTCATTTTGTCTACCTTCTGACAGATAAGGATAAGAGGCTTATGGAAACTTCCTGATGACTGTGGGGGAAACCAGGTCTTATTCTGATGGGCCCAGCCATGCTCAGTAAATCTTTGGTCCAATTTTCTGTTGATGGGCGGGGCTGTGTTTGTGTTTGGCTCCTTATTGACAAATTCAGACTTAAATTGGAGAAAGTCAGGAAAAATGCTATACCATTCAGGTATGACCTAATTCAAATCCCTTACAATTATGCAGTGGAAATGATAAATACATCTGATAGACACAATGCCTGAAGAACTATGGATGGAGATTCATGACATTGTACAAGAGTCAGTGATCAAGACCACCCCCAAGAAAAAGAAATGCAAAAAGGCAAAATGGTTGTCTGACAGGGCCTTACAAATAGCTATGAAAAGAACAGAAGTAAAAGGAAAAGGAGAAAAAGAAAGATATACCCATTTGAATGCAGAGTTCCAAAGAATAGCAAGGAGAGATAAGAAAGCCTTCCTAAGTGATCCATGCAAAGAAATACAGGAAAGCAATAGAATGGGAAAGACTAGAAATCTAGTCAAGAAAATTAGAGATAATGAAGGGAACATTTCATGCAAACATGGCCACAATAAAGGACAGAAATGGAATGGACCTAACAGAAGCAGAAGATATTAAGAGGAAGTGGCAGGAATACACAGAAGAACTGTACAAAAAATATCTTCATGACCCAGATAACCATGATGGTGTGATCACTCACCTAGAGCCAGACATCCTGGAATGCAAAGTCAAGTGGGCCTTAGGAAGCATCACTATGAACAAAGCTAGGGGAGGTGATGGAATTCCACTTGAGCTATTTCAAATCCTAAAAGATGGTACTGTGAAAGTACTACACTCAATATGCCAGCAAATTTGGAAAACTCAGCAGTGGCCACAGGACTAGAAAAGGTCAGTTTTCATTCCAATCCCAAAGAAAGGCAATGCCAAAGAATGTTCAAACTATCACACAATTTAACTCATCTCACACACTAGTAAAGTAATGCTCAAAATTCTCCAAGCCAGGCTTCAACAGTACATGAACTGTGATCTTCCAGATGTTCAAGCTGGATTTAGAAAAGGCAGAGGAATCAGAGATCAAATTGCCAACATCTGCTGGATCATAGAAGAAGCAAGAAAATTCCAGAAAAACATCTAACTTTTACTTTATTGACTATGCCAAAGCCTTTGACTGTGTGGGTCACAACAATCTGTGGAAAATTCTTCAAGAGATGGGAATACTAGACTGCCTTGCCTGCCTCCTGAGAAATCTGTATGCAGGTCAAGAGGCAACATTTAGACCCATACATTGAACAACAGACTGGTTCCAAATTGGGAAAGGAGTGTGTCAAGGCTGTATATTTTCACCCTACTTATTTAACTTATATGCAGAATACATCATGCAAAATGCTGGGCTGGATGAAGCACAGACTGGAATCAAGATTACTGGGAGAAATATCAATAAGTTCAGATATGCAGATAACACCACCCTTATGGCAGAAAGTAAAAAGGAACTGAAGAGCCTCATGATGAAAGTGAAAAAGGAAAGTGAAAAAGCTGGCTTAAAACTCAACATTCAAAAAAAAGAGATCATGGCATCCAGTCCCATCATTTCATAGCAAATAGATGGGGAAACCATGGAAATGGTGAGAGACTTTTTTCCCTTGGATTCCAAAATTGCTGCAGATGGTGACTGCAGCCATGAAATTAAAGCCACTTGCTCCTGGAAGAAAAGCTATGACCAACCTAGACAACATATTAAAAAGCAGAGACATTACTTTGCTGACAAAGGTCCATCTAGTCAAAGCTGTGATTTTTCCAGTAGTCATGTATGGATGTGAGAGTTGGACTATAAAAATGCCGAGTGCCGAATAATTGATGATTTTGAACTGTGGTGTTGGAGAAGACTCTTGAGAGTCCCTTGGACTGCAAGGAGATCAAATCAGTGAATCCTAAAGAAAATCAGTCCTGAATATTCGTTGAAAGGCAGATACTGAAGCTGAAACTCCAATACTTTGGCCACATGATGTGAAGAACTGATCTATTGGAAAAGACTCATACTGGGAAAAATTGAAAGCAGGAGAAAAAGGAGATGACAGAGAATGAGATGGTTGGATGGCATCACTGAATCAATGGACATGAGTTTGAGCAAGCTCTGGTATGGTGATGGACAGGGAAGTCGGGAGAGCTACAGTCCATGGAGTCGCAAAGAGTTGGACACGACTGAGCGACTGAACCAAACTGAAGTGTATCTATAGAGAGAGTCTCTTTGTGGTGGAAATTACTAATTCATTTGCATTATTCTGCAGAAAATTAGACCATGCTTCATTGATGTCTCGTAAGAATGAATGTCATTCTTCTAATCTATTGAGGATTTATTGATTGCTTGCTTGATTTTAAATCCTATTTTGATATAATATCTAGATTTACAAAAGATCTACAGAAATAGTTTCTAGAGATCCAATATTCCTTTACATAGCTTCCCCAAAAGTTAAAATCTTACATGTGAATTTAACATGGTACAATGCCATTGGGCTTCACTGGTGGCAATACCTTTATCCAAACTTTTCACTGTGTTCAGCTTTTACCAGTTTATCACTGATGTCCCTTTTTTCTGTTCCAGGATCTAATCCAGGATGCCATATTGCTTGTAGTCAGCATGTTCATCTTCTCTAGCCTGTGACCATTTCTCAGTCTTTTCCTTCTGTTCATGACCTTGAGGCTTTTGAAGAGCATATGCCCGGTGGTTTGTAGAATATATTTCAGTTGGTTTGTCTGTTGTTTTCTCACTATGAGGCTGGGGTTTTGGCTTTTCTGGAAGAACACCACAGAGGTGAATACCTCAGTTCTCTTCTCATTTTGTCATTTCTAGAGTACATGATATGTACATGGATTCTCACTGGCCAGGTTGACCCTGATCTCTTGGTTAAGGTGGTGTCTGCTGTGTTTCTTCACTCTAAAGATGCTTATTTTTTCCTTTCCGTACTTTTGTTAGAAGTGAGTCAGAAAGTCCAGAGTATACTGGAGTAGAAAGGAATTACCTCCTGGAGGGAGGGTTTTGACCAGTCAGTTTTTTATGTGGCCATGGTAAAGAGCACTTTTCAGTCCTGAAGTAGTCATGCTGCTGCTGCTAAGTTGCTTCAGTCATTTCCGACTCTGTGCAACCCCACAGACCGCAGCCCACCAGGCTCCCCCGTCCCTGGGATTCTCCAGGCAAGAACACTGGAGTGGGTTGCCATTTCCTTCTCCAATGCGTGAAAAGTGAAAGTGAAGTCACTCAGTCGTGTCCAACTCTAGTGACCCCATGGACTGCAGCCTACCAGGCTCCTCCGTCCATGGGATTTTCTAGGCAAAAGTACTGGAGTGGGGTGCCACTGCCTTCTCCAAAGTAGTCATAGGTGTACCGAATTAGCAGCCTTCTGGTTTTTAGAAACACTTCTGGGCACTGAAACCTTGAGTCATCTACATCTTTGAATTCTTTGTCATGGGATATATAACCTACAGAGGGATGCCCACACTTATTGGCTACATGACTGAGAACCAAGCTGTAAGTATTCTAAATGTTTTCTCTTCACTCCCATAAAAAAGGGCTCCCTCTTGTCTCTTAAATCTGTAAGTATGTGATGTTTGAAATACAGCATATATTACTTCATAGATTGTTTCTTCACATGTATAAAGTATTTTTCCACTGAAAGGAAGGAGTTATGTCTCTTTTGTATTTAAATTTTCTCTAGCACCTAGAAAATAATAATAATTACTATAAATATTATAAATCATGAAATTTATAAAATATAAAAATATAGTTATATTTAAATGTTGTTTGCTGTTTAGTCACCAAGTTGTATGTGACTCTTTGTGACCCCATGGATGGTAGAGAACCAGGCTCTTCTGTCCATGGGATTTCCATTTAGTTTATTTATATTTATACAAATATGTATTTATAAACAGATACTTAAATTTGTGAATATAAAATTTGAAAAGTTGTAAATATTACAAAATACTAATTCCCATTGATTAAATACGTCCTATGTGTTATGCACTGTGATAGGCACTTTACAGTCTTTACTTCTAATCCTTACAAAAATATCTATGAGGGAAGTATTATAATTTTACAACAGTGTTATCATTTTACAGGTTAGGGGAGAAATCATTTTCACCAGGATAGCGTGGCAAGTAGCAAGGCTGGGGTTTGAACTTAGGGCTCTTTGATTGTTGACTGTGGACCTGGTGAATGTTTGTAGGTTGACTGATTAAAATTGAGTAGGGAAATAACAGTATTTGAAGATTGGACTGGCAATAAGTATTTTAAAAAACTGCACACAATCACACATGATTGAAGAAGACAGGTGTTAGGCTGTACTTACTAAAGGGAAGCTGCCACTTCAAGTCAATCAAAAGAATTTTCCTGACATGCAGGTTGATGCATGTAAACAGCAGCTCCCTCCTGAGTGCCACGAGCCTGGGGCCCCAGCTGCTTCTTGGTGCCATCTAGGACGGGCTGTATTTGTTAATCATGTATGCTTTATGAGCTCCATGAAAAGTGATTCTCCTGACTTGTGAAGAAACAGATAATAAGTAAGAGAGTTCCTAAAATATCTACCGAGATCATAGAAGGGGAAAAGCCAAAAGTCACTAAAGGATTAAAGTGATTAACATTCCCATATAATAATCAAAAGATAATATTAGAGATGAAGTGTAAATTAAACAGGTAAAAACTAATCTCTGTGTGTGTATGGATGTGTGTGTAGAGAGAGTTAATATGAAGAAGTATAAATATGACTCTCAGACTACAAACTCATATAAGCTTCTGTACAGCAGTATTGCTTCTCTGTATTATCTAGAAATGGGCTTGATTTTTATGTGTGTCCCTTTAATACTGTGGGATACTTAACTGCGCTTATTATGTGACATTTCCCCCCTACTGAATCATGTTGAGATGTGCTGGGGACGTGGTATTGGCCTGGGAAGCTCTTGATGTCGGCCTGCCCTCTCAGGTCCTCATAGAAATATCTGAGGTACCATCCGTAGTGTCCCTTTGGGTCAGTAGGTATCTATTGCTTGTCTACCCTGTGTGGGGTAAAGATATCATCACAAGCTCATTTGCTTTCAAATCAAGTTGGCAGTTCCATCCAGCAAAAAGGGCTAGACACCCTTAATTTTGTCCTACAGAAGTGGAAACTTCGGCTCAGAGAGAATTAGGTGGACAAGTGGGACTGAAGACCTCAAGGCTTGGCCTGTCACCTGTGTGGTCTCAATGGGGCAGAAATTCTAGGGTGTTAAACCTGCAGGGAGATCCAACCAGTCCATCCTAAAGGAAATCAGTCCTGAATATTCATTGAAAGGACTGATGTTGAAGCAAAAGCTCCAATACTTTGGCCACCTGATGCAAAGAACTGACTCATTGGAAAAGACCCTGGTGCTGGGAAAGTTTGAAGGCAGGAAGAGAAGGGGATGACAGAGGATGAGATGGTTGGATGTCATCACCGACTCAATGGACATGAGTTTGAGTAAACCCCGGGAGTTGGTGAAGGACAGGGAGGCCTGGCGTGCTGCAGTCCATGGGGTCATAAAGAGTTGGACGTGACTAAGCGACTGAACTGAACTGAAACCTGCAAGCCATGCGAGATGCAAGTCCCATGAGGAAAATGCGAGTTATCATTCTGGCACTGACTTGAGAATTCCTGGATTCTTTCTCTGTATTTTCTCCTCCTACGAGTCAGCCTCCTCCCACTGGGAAACATCATGGGTATCCTGCTGTCGCAAGGTGGGGTTGTCTCCCCTGCAAGCTGCTCAGAATGCTGCTGGGATAAAAGAGCCATGCGCCATGTGTGCTGACAGCTGCCTCAGAGCAGGGCTGGCCCTCAGGGTTTGGTTCCCGAGCACTGCTGTTCCACACATACCCAACTGCCAGTCCTTCCACTGCAACACAGGCCTTTTAGTTTAGCCATGGTGAGGTGTGCGTAACTGAGCCTAAAGGACAAATACACAAAACTCTGCATGTCTGCTGCCTCCTAGACACCCAGCACCCACCCTCTGACTCTCCTCTCTTCCCTTCTCAATTCTGTAATTTCAAAGTGAAAACAGAACTCCTACACTGCTTTCTTTCTCTTAGAAATTCTTGGTCCAGGATTACTATCTTTCACCCTTTCTTCCCCAACGTAAACAGCACCAACCAGTCTTCTGTTTTAAAGCATTAACTTGAGACATAAAGCAGTTCTCATTTCTACTTTAGGGCGGGTCTAGAAAGTGTTTGAAGACCCCAGGTTACGCTCAGCAAGCCGGTGCCCAGTGGGTCGAAAGGGTACACGGGGCTGGCCCTGCTTCTCAGCTTAGAGCTCACTGATTTGCTACAGCTTCTTCTGTTACTGCTGAGTTGGGGGCAGGGAAGACTTGGATTAATAAAAGCATGAAATAAAATACACATGTAAAATACGGCAAATAACAAGGAAGGGTGTGTGGGTGAGGAGTAGAGGGCCGAAGAAGCTCATTGTGTTAAAAGTGAGGTTTCTGTGATCTCTCCTGCGGTTTACTGGGTAATCGTGACACAAGCACCCGAAGACATTCACTGAGGACAGTTGACTGATGGGTCTCCAAATGAAAAACCATGCATGAGAAATTAATTTCCAGGTATGCGTGACCATTTAATTTGGATGTGTTCCCCTTGGCTAATGTATCCACAGGAACAATTTTTATAATGTGATGAATGTACTATTTGTGTCACTCACTCATGGTAGGTGCTCTTCGATGGGGTTTGGGATAAAATGCTCTCTCAGCCCAGGTAAAGGCCTTCTTCAAGGGTTTTGTGTTTATTGTAAGGTATGTCTAAGCCATTTGGAAAATGCCAAAGAACTTGACCATGTTCCGTGGGAGTTCATGTATTATATGAAAAATTACTATTAACTAAAAATGTCAATATACATGTTAGTATTTTATCTAAAGGTTATGAGAACACAAAATAACAAAACACTTCTCTGCCGCATAAAAACAGATGCTGCATTCCAGGTGCTATGGTTTGTGATTATCATCGTCATTGTCATCATAAAGCAGTTATGACATATCTGAGCTCCATCAGAAATTGTGTAGACACAGGTCAGCCTCCCGACATGGGTGCTAGGGGCGTGTTTGATGTTTCACTTACCTTTAATCTATCTTGTCTGTTAAATGAGTAAGGTTGTCTAGACAATTTTGTTTACATGTATGTTGTAAATTTTCTGTGATTCTAAGTCAGAAAGACTTAACGAGTGAGCAGTGATCTGAAACAAAATGGGCAAAGGAAATTATTTTTGTCATATTGTTGGGGCCATCCATGTAGTTATGAGCGGTAAGGAGTAATGTTAAGACTTGAGCTGTAACAAGGAAGGACAAAGGTTTAGATTTTTCTAGTCCTGTGAAAGTCACCTGGAGAATGCTTACTTTAATGACATGCAATTTAGTTATTTTAAGTGACTTCTTTGGACAAGCAAAAGGTGAACTGGAATTCCTTCATCATATTCTAGAGCACAGAATCTTGCTGACATGTGACAAGCCTTGTCCAAAAGCTTCCTTATCCGACATTCTTAACTTCTCCAGTAGCTTTATCTACTGTTTTCATTTTTCTAACTAGCAACAAAAGCTTACCAGTTTGTTTTTTAAATGATTAGAAGGTATCACCTTTATTCAAGAGTCACACTAGATTTTACTCCTTACTTGCAAATGATTTTTTCTTTATAATGAATTTTATGCCATGTCTTACACTTTTATTTTCTTATTATAAGAATACTGTAAAATTACAAGGAATTTAAGAGCAGTGTCATGCTCCCATAGTTTTTTAGTCTCCCACAACTTACATTTTTGTGTATTTGTTTCCAGTCACTCTCAGTGTCTTTATTACACACTTATAATCATTGTGTTTGAGGCTAAATTGCTTTAGTCACCATCACTGTTGGAAATTTTTCGCTTACTTGGGTGTCCTTTAAGCTGAAGAGTTATTTGATTGGGTTTGTGTATGTGCCCCAGCTTTTTCCTTTGTTTCCATTTTTTAATATGCCTCTTTATTCATTTATTTATTGGAGCTGAGCTGTGTAGCTTATGGGGTATTAGTTCCCTGACCAGGGATCAAGCCCCAGTCCTGGCAGTGAAAGCTCTGAGTCCTAGACATGGAATTACTGGGAATGCTGGGAGTTTCCTTTTAGAAGGGGTTAGTTCTGCACAAATGAAAAAGAAAGGCTAGAGAGTAAAACTGGATGACCCTATAGCCAAGCAACTAATTGGGATGCAAACTGACTTCAGAGGCTGGGAGTCCAGTGGGGAGGGAAGCATGTATTATCTGATCCTTCTCAGAAGACAGAGATGGGAAGACTCACTCTGTGTGGATCCATGGGATTATCTCAGCTTGCTCTGCAGTCACCAGCTGCTTTATGGCTAAATTGTTATTTTGGTTTTCTTCCTCAATCAACTAGATTATTCACTTGTCTTTCACTTTGATCTTTGTTCGTGAAGTTGCTGCTGCTGCTGCTAAGTCACTTCAGTCGTGTCCGACTCTGTGCGACCCCATAGACGGCAGCCAAGAACACTGGAGTGGGTTGCCATTTCCTTCTCCAGTGCATGAAAGTGAAAAGTCAAAGTGAAGTTGCTCAGTCGTGTCAGACTCATAGCGACCCCATGGACTGCAGCCCACCAGGTTCCTCCATCCATGGGATTTTCCAGGCAAGTTGCTACCTGTGTCTATATTTATGAAGTGGATGCACTCCTATTTGGCCATTTGGTGAGAATGACTGTACTGTGACTTGAGTTACCCCGCCATGGTTGGGATTCAGACTGTCAAGGTTTTAGAATCAAAGCTTTAGAGATTATCAAACACAGTCTCTAGTCCAAAGTAGGATCCACAATGCAAATATTTTCAATTGAGTGACTCACCAACTTTCAGTCTTCTGGGATGGGGAACCCTTTGCCTATATACTGGTCTATTCTAAGCTCAACTACTATGGAACTAGTAAGGTAACAGATGGTCCAGAAAAAGAAAATCAAATGCGTAAGTAGATCCAAACTGTTTTTGTGGTTACTGAACTATGTCATAAGGATGTAACATGATATAAATATGTAAATATTTTAAGTTCAAAACTGAAAAAAAAAGGAGCATAGAAACAATGGTTCTTTCAACACAGCATCCTTTGTATGCATATTAAACCCATATGCCTTTTCTCATTTTTCTTGTAATGTGGCATTTTCAATCTGTCTTTTATTTTCCTACATTGATATGTATGCAGGTTCAGAGAAATAATTCTCTACTATCAGGGGAAAAAAATGGGTGAGCATGATGCTAAGTGGCAAGTGATATTAAACCCCAAAGTCAGGAAGGCGAGAGGCCTGTGGAGGGGTCTGCGGTGACCTGGAGAGTCCATGGTTCCTTCCAAATCAGGCAGCCCCTACCCAGTTCCAGACAACTGCTGACACTGTTGACATGTAGGAATGTGGACTCTGTGTTACTAATCTTCTACTTTCTAAAGAACAGCTAGGAATCTGGATTTTTTTTGGTAAAATATTCTTTTTTTGTTTTCTATTTTTAAAACACAGTTTGGGCCTAATAAAACATGGCTGTGGGCTAGATGACGTTGGTGAGCAGCCATTTCACCTTCTCTGGGCTATTCTAGGGGTTGGCAAACTATATTCTGTAGGCAAAGTCCAGCCTACCATCTTTCTTTTGTAAATAAAGTTTTATTGGCTCACAGCCGTGCTCATTTGTTTATGTATTACCTATGGCTGCGTTTGTGCTATAGGCGTAGAATTCAATAGTTAGGACACTAATTGTATGAGCTAAAAAGCATACTATCTGTACCTTAACAGACGAGTGTGTAGACTCCTTCTGTAGTCCAATTTGGTGAAACTCAACTTTTAGAAAGCCTATGTTGAATTGAAATCTGCCTTTCCACAACTTTAATTCATTGATCTTGTGTCTCTCCCTGTTTACAATTGGGCATTCATGAAAGACATTGGGACTCTCTGTGATTATTTAGTCATAAGACCATCTAGGGAAGGGTTGGATCATCTTTAGATCCAAAAGCTGTCACCCAAATTAGACATGACTTCTTGGATAAGTGATGTATTTTGAAGTAATTTAAGGTACCACATGGAGAAGGCAATGGCACCCCACTCCAGCACTCTTGCCTGGAAAATCCCATGGACGGAGGAGCCTGGTGGGCCGCAGTCTATGGGGTCGCTAAGAGTCGGACGCAACTGAGCGACTTCACTTTCACTTTTCACTTGCATGCATTGGAGAAGGAAATGGCAACCCACTCCAGTGTTCTTGCCTGGAGAATCCTAGGGACAGGGGAGCCTGGTGGGCTGCTGTCTATGGGGTCGCAGAGTCGGACACGACTGAAGCGACTTAGCAGCAGCAGTAGCAGCAAGGTACCACACATTCATCCAGAAAGTGGATGGAGCTCATTAGCAAGTTGCAGAACCAAAAACAAAAACCCCCAGACAATCCAAAGGTGGTTAATAAGAACACTAGAAGAATTGTCATGGCCTACATGAATATTCGTAAGAAGTTGACCGATGGCATGTACTTGTGAAGCCCATATTCTTCATTCATCTTAGAATAACATGGCTCACAAAGCCCTATCCAATCCAGTCTCATCATCTTGACTCCCTTCTTTTCCCCACATTCATATTGCTTTGCCCAAGTTCCCATGCATTCAGTTACTCAGACATTCCAAACTCTGTCCTATCCTCCACTCTTGGTACTTGTTATTTTTTCTGCCTAACACACTTGTCTCCATCTCTTCACAAGGTCAATCATTCTTATCTTTTGGATTTTAGTTTAACGTCATCCCTTTGAAGACATCTTCCCTGACCACCTGTGTTAGATGGCATGTCTCTTGCTAGAAATGACTTCTTAGCATACCTTTCCATTTATCAACTTTTTTGTACTTGTTATCATCGTGGTTATCTATCTGTATGCACATTTACTCTTAGAATCAGTGTGGTGAGACCAGGACCTTTGCCATCTCATTTGTTGTTTTTCATAGGATCCACAAAATTGTAGGCACTTGAAAATGTTTAAGGAACGAATGAATTGCACATTAGCAGTACTTTAGCATTATATACATTATAGTCTTGATTATTTTGTTTGAAAAACTTGCAAAACCCTACTTTTCTTACTATGTGATAATGCTTTGAATTAAAGTATTCTTGCTCAACAATAACTCAGTGTCTGTGCACCTGTATTTGATGAAGACATTTTTAGATGTTTTCATTAGTGGAAAAAATCATATACTAACATGTAGGTTATTAATAACTAAATTAATAATGTGAATATTGTCTAAGGGTGCTTTGCCACATGCAAAACCTATATCTCAAAAGTTCCTGCTTTGCAATTCTCCTGTAAGAGAAAGGTCAGAAGGGACATTTGTAATTTTCCACTTTATTTTATAGATGAGGAAACTGAAGCCCATAGAGATTTATTAAGATCACATAGCCAGTTAGTTTCAGAACCTGGAGGACCCGTGAGGTTGCTCCATTCTTTAAATAATTGTATTTCCTCTTTGTTGGCAATGGGCTTATTTTATAAGTTGTGGTGACAGTAAGAAGACCTCATTTATTAATAATAGTACTTTTTTTCTTTATAAAACACCTTTCATGCATGCTCTTCTAGATCTATAATAATGCCATAAAAAGATCTGAGCGGTTATCTTTTTTAAAAAGTTTAATATAAGTTATGATCAAAGTATGGGCAGCCCTAATGCCATGACTGAAGTCTCACAGGTAAAATGTGATAGAAGCAGAATGTGAACCTAGTTGCTCTTTCTTACCCTTTGATGTGGTACCTACCTGCCCCTGTTCTTCTTCTAATGTGGGAGCTAGAATTTAATGCTGAGCTTAGTGATTAATAAAAATGCTCAATACACACCAAAGACCTTATGATGGTTGACCCTGAAATATTAGGCGCTTTCAGATTTATAACAATGGCAAAAGCTTTATATAGTGCTTTAATATATGTATGCATGGTTCAGAGCACATTACATTTATTAACTCATATTCTTTTTTTGCAGAAAGCCTGTGAGTTAGATCCTATCCTACCCCCATTTTATAGCTGAGGAAACTGGAACACAGAGAGATAAACCATCGTGCCCAAAGTGGCATGGAGAGTGGACAGTAAAGCTGTGCTTTGAAGCCAGGTAGCCTGGTCCCCAAGTCTATCCCTTTAATAACTGCCAGGAGGCTTCCTTTCTGGCCTAAAGAATCATAAAACTGAAGTTATGAGGCCCAATATGAAGGCTGAGCTTAAGCCCTAGAGAACTTGGCTCCATAGGAACCAGGAGAATTCTCGTTTCCTGGGGCTACCTGTCTCATCTCCATTGCTGTGTTAGTCCTGGGAGAGGGAACCTCTACTACCTTCTGGGGGGAAGTGTCAAGAGAGGAGTTTTGGTCCGTGTGCAACCTGCTAATTGGCTCTTCTCTGTGAAGAAGGAGGGACTTGTCTGGCTGCTGAAATGGTGAAAGCCTTCCTACACTGGGCTACGTTAACCACACATAATCAACTGTCCTGTCCAGGGTAAGATGTTGCATGTTATAGTCCGAGTCCAAAGTCCTTATCTGTAATAATCAATAAAATGTCCTCACTGCTTTTCTGCCTCATGCCTGGTGCTTCTCATTAATGGTGGGAGAGGAATTTTGCCAAATATCTTTGCTTCTCATCAGAGCAAACCATGGGACGGTGAGGAGAAGGGATTAAATGTAGTGATGCTGGAGGCAGAGAGGCCCCTTCAGAGGCCCTAGTGTTCACGGATGAGGGGAAGGAGATGATGGTTGTCTGAAGTAAGGAAATTTTGTGGATGTTTCCAGGGATAGAATGCAGAGTAGGAGCAGATTGCATTTACTGAACACATTATTTGTCGAATTGTACTATGTGCCAGGCCTTGGGCATTGAGCTCTGAACAAAATAGACATCATTCTTGCTCATGCAGACTTACATTCTAGTGAAAAGAGATAGAAGACATGTGACTGATAAATAGGATCATTTCAGAGAGGGAGGAATTCTCTGAAGGAAAAACAAACTGACAGAGTGACCAGTGAGGGGTTAGAGGGGGGCGACTTTGATTTGGGTGGCTGGGGGGACCCTGAAGAGGTGACACCTGAGTGATGAGAAGTGGTCTCCTGAGCTTCTCGGGAAGTGTTCTTGCAGAGGGACCTGCTTCTCCCTTTCCCTCCCATCTTAGACATGTAGTTAGTTTTCCAAATGCCTCTTTCGTCCTGGAGGGCGTGCCTGCTCTTGTCTCTCCTCGTTTGCCTGATTTCACCAGCAGAGAAGGCTCTTAGTGTTAGCAGATGTCAGTAAAGACTCTCAGGTGCCTCGGCCCCTCTCCCTTGCAAATCTTAGCCCAACCAAAACAAGAATAAAGGTTGGTTTGTCATGATGTGTTTCCAGGGTGCCTACAACTTCTCGTGCTAAGAGCTCAGAAGCCATCTGTTTAATAACCTTTCCTTGAATTTATGCGAGGATTGATGTCATATGCCTCAGGATTGAGACTGAGAAATTCACCCCATCCCCATCTTTTGAAAATCTGGACAACATTTGTAAATTGCAGTCTTCAGGAACCACGCCTGCTTTCTACAGTTCCTCTGGGACCGCTGACCCTGACTGTGTGACCCCATCTGCGTGTTCCTTCAGTGCCGTAGGATCCAGTGTGCAGAGCAGGAAACCTCAGCTCATTCTCTGTGGCCGTTTCCTCTATCTGTCCTCATCCAGTTTTGGCAACAAATCTCTCCCTTTAATCTGTTCATTGTGTGTGGCTTTCTGATTAGAAAAGTAATACATGTTGTAGTAGATTGTGAAATATATGAAAAAAAAAAACCCTCCTAGTCTCAATACCTCATGATGATTGGTTTTAACATCTTGGGTTATGTCTTTCCAGCCTTCCTTCGACTATTACCTTGGCACACGTGTATGCACACACACACACATGTGTATGCATTCACACACATGCACATGTAAACACATGCATGTTCATATGTTTCCATTTTAAACTTTGGGAAGTAATGCAAAACCTGCTTTGTAGTATGGCCTGTGTCTGTGTCTTGCATTTGGGGTTGTGTAACACTTTGGTCAGTACATTTGTTCAAGTAACTTTTCATAATTCATATCATGCGAGATAGCAGAGCCTTCTTTCATGGGTCTCCTGGCAGTATCTGAGAGAAAACACCAGCATTCTTTCTGAAAGCTTATATTATGACTTGTAATTTATAGAAATGATATGCAATACACACATCCAACAATAAAAGTGATGACGTCTTATAGGTGCTGGAGATTTGCGGTCAACCTCAGTCTACAAAACACTTCAGTCCTTCTACAGCCGCAGTTCCACTCCTGAGCTCATGGGGCAGAGGCTGGAAGGGATCTGCACTGTGTCAGCTTTCACATTTAGGGTTCCATCTTCCTAGCTCTTCTCAAGAGCTCTGACCTCTGAACCCTCCAAGTTCAGTGCTGCATGGAAATTATTGTGCTCTGCAGTGCATTCCTCTCCTGAATACTTGTCTCCCCAACACACTCCAAAATTTGAAAATGTTTAGAGAAAATCCTCTATGCTTCATCTAAGCTCAATTCTTTTTTAAACAGGAGTCTGTGGCCTGCTGATTTTGTGTAGAACCTTCCCTTCGCAGGACTCTTGTCCGTATTATGGGGTGGAAACTGAATTTATTTTGTTGTTTGGGGTGGAGGATCCTCTCTGCATCTCTCTGCATAATTACTCTAGGTTTTCCACAGGCTATTCTGAAAGCCTGGCCCTTTGAAAACCTCTCTCTGTTGTATGCTCCTACGTTTCACCCTACTAGAGTTGGTTATATATCCTTTTTCCCGTTTCTGTAATACCAACCATCTGAGCTGAGTCTGTGGAGTCGTCCTTTTAACGATGACAACTAGTTTGTGAGCTGCAGGAGAGCAGGGCCCATGTCTGCTGTTCAGGTTGTAGCCTAAAGGTCTAGCAGAACATCTGGCATACAGTAGGTGTTCAGTAAATAGGTTATTTAACAAATAAAACGTGGTGTTGATAACAACTCAGCAAGTGTTTTAGAGACTTGTGGTATCCCAGTCAATGATACAAACAAAGTTTTTGCTTTTATGAAGCTTACATTCTCATTGTGGAAGATAGGCAATAAAAAATGGTCATAACACACAAGTGATTGATATGGCATATTAAAACATGGTGAGTGATACTGAAAAATTAGAGCAAAGTAACTGGATTCAGAATGCTGGCAGTTGCAATGTTAATAGAGTAGTTGTAGGAGGCCTCATTTGAAAAGATGACATTTGATCAAAGATTGGAAGGAAGTAAGGTTATTAACTATGCCTTCCTTACCTGGGGGATATCCACAGGCAGAGAGCAGCTTGCGCAAAGGCCCAAGGAAGAGTGGGAACTTGTTGGCAAATTCAAAGAACAGCAAGAGACCCGCTGATACTCATAACTGAGTGGGGAAATACTGGGTTGGTTAAAAAGTTCGTTTGGGTTTGTCTATAATATCTTACGGAAAAATCCAAATGAACTTCCTGGCCAACTCAATATTATAAAATAAAATCCTAGTGGTAAAAATCAAAGGATGAAGTTACCATCAGCTAAAATGGGGAAGACAGCACATGGAGGAGGGTTGTGGGAGTAGATCACAAATTCATCCAGGGTATGTTAAGTTCAAGGTAACTGTTGTTGTTGTTCAGTCTCTCAGTTGTATCTGACTCTTTGGGACTCCATGGACTGCAGCATGCCAGGGTTCCCTGTCCTCCACTGTCTCCTGGAGTTTGCTCAAACCCATGTTCATTGAATTGGTGATGCCATCCAACATCTCATCCTTGCCCGCTTCTATTCCTGCCCTCAATTTTTCCCAGCATCAAGGTCTTTTCCAGTGAGTCAGTTCTTCACATCAAGTGGCCAAAGTATTGGAGCTTCAGCTTCAGTATCAGTCCTTCCGATGAATAGTCAAGGTTGACTTCCTTTAGGATTGACTGGTTTGATCTCCTTGAGGTCCAAGGGACGGTCACTCTCTCTCTCTCTCTCTCTCTCTCTATATATATATATATATATATATGAGTGGCATACTGCACTGTTAATTATTGACTTCCTAGGTGGCTCAATGGTAAAGAATCCACCTGTAGTGCAGAAGCTATAGGAAACTTGGGTCTGATCCCTGGGTCGGGAAGATCCCCTGGAGGAGGAAATGGCAACTCGGTCCAGTATTCTTGCTGGGATAATCCCATGGACAGAGGAACTTGGCGGGCTGCACTCCATGGAGTCACAAAGAGTCAGACACAACCGAGCACACACACACACACTGTTAATTATATTTATCATGTTGTACATTATATACCTAGTACTTATTTATCTGACATCAGGCAGTTTGTACCTTTGGACTGCCTTCAACCAGTTCCCCCTCCCAACACCTCTACCCTCTGGTAATCACCTAGCTGATCTCTTTTTCTATAACTTTGTTTTTGAAGTATAACTGACCTACAAACCATATTAGTTCCTGTTATATAACATGGTAATTTGGTATGTCTATACATTTCAAAATGATCACCACAATGAGTCTAGTTACCATACAAAGATATTTTGTATTGACTATACTCTCCACACTATATATTTCATGGTTGTGTTATTTATTTCACAACTAGAAGTTTTTACCTCTTAATCTCCCTCACCTATTTATCCCTACCATTTATTTTTAGCTTTTAAAATTTTTTATTTTATTTTTTGTCTGCATTGAATGGCACGTGGGACCTTAGTTCCCCAGTCAGGGATCAAACCCATGCCTCCTGCATTAGAAACTTGGAGTCTTAACTAGACTGCCAGGGAAGTCCCCCTATGATTTTTTTCTTGCTGTTTTACTTAGACATGGCACTGCTTTCTCCTTCTGGCATTTATTAGAGTAGGCCATGTTACTGTAAAAAAATCAAAACATATAATGGCACAATAAAATAGAAGATTGTTATTTTTTTTTGCTGAAGTCTTGCTTGTAGCAGGGCAGCTTTCCTCCATGTGGCTGCTTGTGGGTCCAGCTTGATAGTGGTTCTACTCTCTGAAGTTAACATATAACTTCTAAGGTCACATTGAGATAAGCTGACCAACCATCTCAGTTTGCCTGGGACTAAAAGTTTCCTGGGATGGGAGAATTTCATTGCTAAAACTGGAAAACTTATGGCAAAATGGGATGGTTGGCCATGTTGCTATTGCTGCTAAGTCACTTCAGTTGTGTCCAACTCTGTGCGACCCCACAGACGGCAGCCCACCAGGCTCCCCCGTCCCTGGGATTCTCCAGGCAAGAACACTGGAGTGGGTTGCCATTTCCTTCTCCAGTGCATGACAGTGAAAAGTGAAAGTGAAGTCGCTCAGTCGTGTCCGACTCTTCGCGACCCCATGGATTGCAGCCTACCAGGCTCCTCTGTCCATGGGATTTTCCAGGCAAGAGTACTGGAGTGGGGTGCCATTGCCTTCTCCCACCTGGAGATCAATTTACTAGTCAACTGGAAGAGAAGAGGATGGAGAATCAAACGTAAGAGGTTTTTATAGGTCAAGCCTGGTGCCTGATATCATTTCTGCTGCTTTCTGATTCTCATAGGGAAACCTTAGGCCTGTGATCATACCTAATGAAAAGGGATGTTGGGAATCACAGTCTAGCTATGTGCTCAAAGCAAAGAAAGGATTTTGATAGATGAATAGCTAGAGGTTTGTGCCACAAGGGGAAACCAATATTTTTCAGATCCCTTCAAATTTTAATATATTTTTTTGTTGTAATTGGGTGCCAAGAATTTTCTGTTTCATTTTTGTTATGGAACTGACAAGCAAATTCAGTGAAAGGAATAGGTCATCAAGAAGATGCAACAAAATCGCATTTCAAACATTCCTTTTGAAAAGTGCTCTCTTCACAACTGAGGTATCCATGGAGCTCATGCAGAAATTCACCTATGTACAGGGCCACTACAGTGGGATCACACATGAATACATGAACCTAGGGGTCCTTCCCAAATGACAGTACTCTCTAAACAAAGCCAGCAAGACAGAGGGGGACAAAGGGGAGGGTCTCTAAGATGATGATACTTCCTCAAGAGACTTGTATACTCAAACTAGGCAGATGTTTCCTCTCTTTACTATTAGGTGAAAAGCATTCGAGAAACAGAGGTGATTTTTAGTGTATCTCAAGATGCTGGCTACAACATTTCTTCATGCCAAACTATACTCTTTACTGTCACACATTCAGAATTAGTGTGTGAACTTGTAAGTGATCCAGAGACATGTAAAAGTCCAATTAACAGAGATGGGCTTAAAAAAAAAATCCTCCTTTAGAACTTGCAATATCATTACAAAGATTCAACATGTGAATTTTGTAAATGTAATGGCTCCCTAAGAGTCCAACATCCAAAGTATTAAAGCCACGTAGTGAAGGTCCCCTTTATGAGCACATATCCTGGTAGCTCAGACAGTAAAGAATCTGCCTGCAATGCAGGAGACCTGGGTTTGATCCCTGCATAGGGAAAATCCCCTGGAGAAGGGAATGGCTACCCACTCCACTATTCTTGCCTGGAAAACCCTATGGATAGAGGAGCCTGGTGGGTTACAGTGCATGGGGTCTCAAAGAGTCCGACACCACTGAGTGACTAACACTTTCACTTTACCTTTACACTGAATATATAGAGATCTCACAAAAGAGTTTTTCAAGAAACTTACTGTGCTCTTAAGATTCCTCTAATGAACGGTTGTGTAGCATGTAGCATGCCTTAGTGCCCTGTTTTAGCCTTGTATGGCCACACTTCTCTCTGACAGTGAAAGTTACTACAGTCCATATTCAGACGAAGCTAGGCTGCATGTGGGTGGGGTAATCTTCACCAACTCTTATTATTATTGGACTTAATCACCTCCTCCATCCAGAATCTCTATGTTATTGGTTCTTAGACTCCTTGTGAAGGCCCTGGGATGAAGATGAACTGTCTGAAATAGGTTTGGTTGATCTCTCCCTTCTCTGAATGCCTCAGTATCTTTAAAATTCCAATACTTAACATATAGCGCGTTGTAGATACTCTGACACTGAGTTAATTTTGTTGTTTCACTTTTCTTGTGAGCAATGAACTGCAAGCTCCCAAGCACCAATGTTGTTTCTTTATATAACCCCTGCAAGGAATATACAGCCCTCCTTTGGCCTCCACAGGGGATTGCTTTTTTCCCCTGAAGGTACCAACATCCTTTAGGTGCTCAAATTCCTTATATAAAATGATGTAATATGATGAATACAATAGGCCCTCCACATCAGCAGGCTTCACATCTGTGGATTTAACCCACTGGATGGAAATTTCAATTGATAGGTGTGGAGACCGACTGTATGTACAGTAGCATCACAGCCTTTCAGATCAGAGATTTTATGCACCCTACCCTCTCATTGGGGGCAGGAGGAGAAGGGGACGACAGAAGATAAGATGGCTGGATGGCATTACTGACTCAATGGGCATGAGTTTGAGTAAACTCCGGGAGTTGGTGATGGACAGGGAGGCCTGGCGTGCTGCGATTCATGGGGTCGCAGAGTCGGACACGACTGAGTGACTGAAGTGAACTGAACCCTCTCATTTGAATTTTAGAAAACACAACAAAGATAGGGCAGTGGGTAACTAAAGTGGGAAAAAGGGAGATTTGAGAGTTCTCCCAAAGTTTTACTTGTCTTTTACCAGTCTTGATGGAAACTGGCAAGATAGAATGTATCTGTCTGTCTAATAGCCTCATTCTTGAGTCTCTGCTTGAATAGTCTGGTGGAATCATTAAAATGAACATTCATAGAATGTTCTAGGAATTGTCTAGGGCTCTATAGGTTTTATTTCATTCAATCCTTGTAACAGTCCTATAAATAAGGTATTGCTTGGTCCCATTTCACAGACGTAAGATTAAGTGCCTTGCCTGTATTCCCATAGGTAGTAAGTGTAGAGTTGGAGTTTGTCCCCAGGCAGTCTGCTTTGAGAGCTCTTGACATTTTAACACTTTTTACATGGCTTTCAGTGTCTTGAGACTGTTATGATAACAACAGAAATAATAATTGCTTGGTAATTTACTGGTGGCAGTTTCAAATCTATTGTCTTATTTGAAATTCACAACTACCCTGTGAGCTACAGTCTGTCCTTTTATAAATGATGAAGTAGATTCAGAGATGTTAACTGATTGACTAAGCTAACATAGTTTCCTATGTAGTGTTTGGGACCAGAACTCAAAATTCCAGATGTGCATTCTTATTTCTTCCCCAGTAGACCGTATCAACTCAATAAATAATTGCTAAATGTAAGTGAAAGAATTAACTAGGAATAACTCTTACTAAGCTGCAGTTGGATATTCCAGTTAAGCAGCTGGGGTATTTATCTCATTTGGATCATTCCAATTGATTTTTAGAATACTGTAGTCTTCTGCAGAAACTGATGACAGAAGTTGGGGTGGCAACTTCTGTAGATCAACCCTTTGCTAATGTGGGAGAGTGCACCATCTCTCCAATTATGGTTTTTGTTAGTTTCAAATAAAAATGTGTTGAATTCGCACGTTTGAGTGGTTCTTAATGCCAGAGACACATTTATGGCCACTTGGAGGCTAAGTCATGAGGAAAAATTACTCAGTGTTGGAGCAGATGTCATCATTCATTCCCTCACTTGAGGTGATGAGTCATAAATTGGGCTAGAATTTAAGATTAAGGCAGAATGGTATGTTATATATGAAAGTTGTTAGGAGAGTAAATCCTAAGAGTTCTCATCCCAAGGAAAAATATTTTTTCCTTTTTCTCTAATTTTGTATTTATATGAGACGTTAGGTGTTCACTAAACTTATTGCAGTAATCATTCCATGATGTATGTAAGTCAAACCATTATGCAGTACACCTTAAACAGTGTTATATGTCAATTATATCTCAATAAAAGTAGAAGAAAAACTTAAATTAAGGTAGAATATATGTATGAAATCTCACATAACTCACAAATTCAGTGTCCAAGGAGGCAGGATAATGCAAATAAGAATGTTTAACAAGACTTGCTGTAATTTAACTTAGGGGGTTCAATACATATAGCATAACCAATGCCTCCATTCCCCACCCCATCCCTTTTCCTCAAAATTAGATAGTATTTTACTTGGTTTAGGGGATAGAAACAGAATAGTTCTGTACATTTAATATGAAAATTTAGAATGAAAAAATAAGCTACAACATTCTGTATGTTATTCCCTTTAAAGAAGACACAACTCCTTGGACTATTTTTGGGTGTAAACTTTTCAAATATAGAGTAGTTGGGGCATAGTTGCATAAATGTGTTGGGAATTTACCTGGATGACATTGCACAGCACAGCACCATTACACACCTGTTGGAGTCCCAGGAGCATGAACACACTCAAGCTGTAATTGGAGTCTCATGCAAATATAGAGCATGAGCAGCTTATAGTGAGACCAAGGGGGTGGGTGGAAGAAGAAATCAAATTTCATGATGGGGCTCAGACTGCTGGAAAAATCCCATTAACATTTGTGAAGAGTTTATTGAATTCAAACAAACAATTATCCAGGCTTTTACAGGCATTGTGAAGCGCTGGAGAAGAAATAGGCTTCAATTGTGGGTGAGGGAGAGGAGGAATGCATTCAATTCCTGCGTATCACCTGTAGGTTCTGTTTGAGAGCCTGGATGAGAAACTGCAAGCCTCTGGTAGGCCTGAAAATAACATGACAGAAAAAACTGTACAATATCCTGTTGAAGATGCTCTGCAAACGGATCCACTCCAAAGATAATATAATATGCTAATGCAACCCCTCGTATCTAGGTTCTAAAATAGTGCAACATGCTCTCATACCTTCAATAAGACAATATGCAATGCCATAGCACCTCACTAGAACTCAGATAATATAATGTATGAGTCTAACTCTTGTCCCTGAAAACAGATTGAAAGGTTTCTTTAGTGAGCTAACAGAAGAGATTTCCCTCACCGCCATCTCATTGGACCCTTGGGCTGCTGCTATTTACTCTTTTTATACAGACAGTCCCCACTTTGCACTAACAGGTATACCTGAAAGTGAGGAGACATGGAGACAGTTCAGGTAGGCTAATAATTTGGGGGGTCATTTAAGTCTTTAAATTTTTAAACCCCTATTTAGAAAGAAAATTGGCATAGTCAGAAGGACGGGTGGGAAGGAGCTTCTGACTGCTCGAGTTCCTTGATGCTTGAGCAGCACCCAGTGGCTCCTTGATGGTTCAGAGCCATTCAGCTCTGAGAAAGCCTCCATGTCCCACTCGACAAAACAGCAGTTCTGCAGAAAACAGCCCCACCTTCCCTAGAAGGTAGTATAGTGTCCATCTGTGGTCTCTTTGGCATGTGCTTAGAAGAGTCTTGTTCTTTCTCTTCCGGGCAGGTTGTAAAAGGCTTTAAGCACATGTAATACTTTTCCTGAGAGGTACTTTGACAAATCTAAATGTTTCTATCTACTGCATTATTTAACCAGTGATGGTTTAGTGTTCCTTGTAGTAACAAGGCAATTTCCCAGTTGACCTGCCGCTTAAAGGACCTTTGCCTACAAATTCTGTATTCTACACAGTATTTACAATTGGCAGTTTTCAAATGTCCTTTGCAGTGTCTCATTTGACTCACAGATGCATGAGGATTGTTATTTTCAGTTTACACATGTAGAGAATGAGGCTCAGAGCTGGAGCGCCCAGGTATTCTGGGATGGTGACAAGGAATGAGGAAGGAAGCCTGCTGGGATCCTCTTAAGCAGTAGGGGGTCACCTTGCACACCTGGCAGAATCGCTTTGTTGCATCTGCAAGCAGGGAAGAAATGTTCAGAGACCCGTAGAAATCGACAAATGAGGGTTTAAGACAGAAAGAGATGGGGTTGGGTGTACTGGGGGCCTCCTGAGTCTTGGGAGAAGAAAAACATAAACCTGGTAAAAGGCTAGAGCTTTCAGGATGTTTTTTTTTATCAGAACATGCACTTCGATGGTTTGCTTCAGAGGGGACAGAAGGAACCTGTGCTGTGTGCTTCCATTTTTGTGTGGATGCAGAGTAAGGAGGAGACACTGGTGGCAGAAACACTGAGGAGAGCATGGGGACCTCCTTACAAAATAAAGGCATGGAGACTGAGGACCATCATTAGTAATGAGAGCTTGTTGGAAAGACAAACCACTGTAACAGTGTGACTGAATGGATTCCTGCTCACACAGAGCCTCCTAGTCAGGAGTGACAGGTCCTGGATATTATTCCTGTCTGTGTGATTGAGACTTGTTACTGTCTCCATGGACAGGACACAATCCCCAAAGTGCAAGACTCACTCTTTAGTGAGAAATGAAGATAGAGTTTCCTGAATGAGCCCCCAGATGACCTTTGCAGGAGGAGTGGGCAGTAGGCACTCGGGGTTCTCATGTTGTTTCAGTTTGCATTATTTAAAAATATCTTTTAGGAAGGGTGAGCTCTCTGAGGGGAAGGACAGCTTTGAGTCCTGAAATCCATATAAATCACATGGCACCCAGCAGATATTCTGTTACAATAACTGTACACCTGGATTTTCTGAAATAGTCCCAATTTCAAGTCTCTGTTCTGCTGTCTATTGGATTTCAGATGCTCCAGAAATGACATCATGTGGGGGATGATCTTGAAATAAGTAATATTTATAGAGCATCCACTAACTATTCACTGAGTGTGCAGGCAGGGGCTAATGAGAGAGACTAGAGTTTCTGGTGTCCCTGAGCTTTGAGTCTAGAGGGGTGGACAGGCCTGGAGACAAAGAATTACAAAAGAGTCTGTTTGGTCTAGCATTGTGGGGCATACCCAGTCTCTGTGAGAACAGAGGAGGGGGCCTAATGCAGACTGGAGTACAGGAAGCCTTTCTGGAAAAAGAAACCCCTAGGTTTGAGTCAATTCCTAGGCAGGTTGATAAGAAGTATGGTGGTCCCCAAGGAGAGAGGGGTCTGGGGTTCTCGAGGAGGAGGAGGAAAGGACAAAAACTTTTTTTTTTTCCCCTCTACATAAAAAGGTTTTTTGTTCTTTAAGGCCAAAAGGGATGATTACACAACTCAGTTTAAACTCTGTACTAGGGATTATATAACAATGAATCCTGCTTGAGGACAGTTTCTCCTTCCTGAAAACCTTCTGACTAATCCTGATATTTTAGAATGTAAATTATGGGAGTGGGTCTGGTAGGATCTTTCTATTGTTGAGTTCTAATCCTGTTAGAACTCTGGGCTGGATGAAGCACACCTGGAATCAAGATGACCTAGAGAAATATCAATAACCTCAGGTATGCAGATGACACCACCCTTATGGCAGAAAGTGAAGAAGAACTAAAGACAAAAGTGAAAGAGGAGAGTGAAAAAGTTGGCTTAAAGCTCAACATTCAGAAAACTAAGATCATGGCATCTGGTCCCATCACTTCATGGCAAATAGATGGTGAAACAGAGGAAACAGTGACAGACTTTATTTTTTAGGGCTCCAAAATCACTGCAGATGGTGATTGCAGCCATGAAATTAAAAGAGGCTTACTCCTTGGAAGAAAAGTTATGACCAACCTAGACAGCATATTAAAAAGCATAGACATTACTTTGCCAACAAAGGTCCATCTAGTCAAGGCTATGGTTTTTCCAGTAGTCATGTATGGATGTGAGAGTTGGACTATAAAGAAATCTGAGGACCGAAGAATTGATACTTTTGAACTGTGATGTTGGAGAAGACTCTTGAGAGTCCCTTGAACTGCAAGGAGATCCAACCAGTCCATCCTAAAGGAGATCAGTCCTGAATATTCATTGGAAGGACTGATGTTGAAACTGAAACTCCAATACTTTGGCCACCTGATGCAAAGAACTGACTCATTTGAAAAGAATCTAATGCTGGGAAAAATTGAAGATGGGAGGAGAAGGGGACGACAGAGAATGAAATGGTTGGATGGCATCACTGACTCAATGTACATGAATTTGAGTAAACTCCGTGAGTTGGTGATGGACAGGGAGGCCTGGTGTGCTGCAGTCCATGGGTTCTCAAAGAGTCGGACATGACTGAGCAACTGAACTGAACTGTACTGAATCCTATTATCCTAAAATGTAATTTGTGGGAGTGGGTCTGGTTAAATTTTCACAAACTTGAAACATTCCTTTGATTTATTCTAATAATTAATTAAAAACTATATAGCTCCCTTGCTAACACTAGTGAGGAGGGCACTCTCTGCCCCCCTTCTGATGTCTATGTCAGAAGCTTTCTCTGTCCCTTTTTATACTTTAATAAGACTCTGCTACACAAAAGCCCTTGAGTGATCAAGCCTGGTCCCTGGTCTGGAAGCTAAATCTTCTTCAGACAACAGGAATCTGACATTGTTCACTGTCAGGTAAGCTATCAGGATAAGCCCATCAGGGCCATGAATGATGGCCTGGTAAAGGGAGATAAAAACCAGGGTAGCATGGAGAAAGTCTGAAGTCAAGGATCTGAGTGTGCTTGGGGTAATCAAAAAAGTTTTGATTTTAGAAAAAATGTTTGTATATAGAAGGAAGCTTGCAAGGATGTGGATGGGGAAAATAAATTCGGGCAGGTAGGCCATGAAGGAAAGCTCAGTGCTCAGTTTTATGTTTTACCAAGTCTTTGTAATCAGTTGTGGAAGACAGATTAGGGCGAGTCCAGAGTGAATTCCCAGATGCAACCACAAGGCTAGTATGGGTATTCAGGGGAGACGGGAAGAGAGCTTGACCTCATGTTAGTTGTTCGGATGGAAAGGGAATCCGTGCAAGAGCCTATAGGACTTGGTGAGCCCTTCTCAGTCTCTACCCTATCCCTTTGCTTTTCTTTCTCCCTATCTTGAATCAGGCTAAAATAAGAAACATAGGAAGAAGAGCAAGGTGGGGAGGGGAGGACATGCTTATTTTTTATTTTTTTAAATTTTAAAAATATTTGTTGAAGTATAGTTGATTTACAATGTTGTGTTAGTTTTAGATGCAGAGCAAAGTGATTGGGTTATATACATATATATATAACTTTTTTTTCAGAATATGTATATATATACATATATCAGTTCAGTTCAGTTCAGTTGTTCACTCGTGTCCAACTCTTTGCAACCCCATGAACCACAGCACGCCAGGCCTCCCTGTCCATCACCAACTCCTGGAATTTACCCAAACTCATGTCCACTGAGTCAGTGATGCCGTCTAGCCATCTCATCCTCTGTCATCCTCTTCTCCTCCTGCCCTCAATCTTTCCCAGCATCAGGGTCTTTTCATATGAGTCAGCTCTGCACATCAGGTGGGCAAAGTACTAGAGTTTCAGCTTCAACATCAGTCCTACCAATGAACTCCCAGGACTGATCTCCTTTAGGATGGACTGGTTGGATCTCCTTGCAGTTCAAGGGACTCTCAAGAGTCTTCTCCAATACCACAGTTCAAAAGCATCAATTTTCGGTGCTCAGCTTTCTTTATAGTCCAACTCTTAGATCCATACATGACTACTGGAAAAACCATAGCCTTGCCTAGACATACCTTTGTTGGCAAAGTAATGTCTCTGCTTTTTAATATGCTGTCTAGGTTGGTCATAACTTTTCTTCCAAGGAGTAAGCCTCTTTCAATTTCATGGCTGCAATCACCATCTGCAGTGATTTTGGAGCCCCCCCCCAAATAAAATCAGCCACTGTTTCCACTCTTTCCCCATCTATTTGCCATGAAGTTAGGGGCCAGATGCCATGATCTTAGTTTTCTGAATGTTGAGCTTTAAGCCAACTTTTTCACTCTCCTCTTTCACTTTCATCAAGAGGCTCTTTAGTTCTTCTTCACTTTCTGCCATAAGGGTAGTGTCATCTGCATATCTGAGGTTATTGATATATCTCCCAGCAATCTTGATTCCAGCTTGTGCTTCTTCCAGTCCAGCGTTTCTCATGATGTAGTCTGCATATAAGCTAAATAAGCAGGGTGACAATATACAACCTTGATGTACTCCTTTTCCTATTTGGAACCAGTCTGTTGTTCCATGTCCAGTTCTAACTGATGCTTCTTGACCTGCATACAGATTTCTCTAGAGGCAGGTCATGTGGTCTGGTATTCCCATCTCTTGAAGAATTTTCCACAGTTTATTGTGATCCACACAGTCAAAGGCTTTGGCATAGTCAATAAAACAGAAATGGATGTTTTTCTGAAGCTCTCTTGCTTTTTCTATGATCCAGCTGATGTTGGCAATTTGATTTCTGGTTCCTCTGGCGTTTCTAAATCCAGCTTGAACACCTGGAAGTTCATGGTTCACGTATTGCTGAAGCCTGGCTTGGAGAATTTTGAGCATTACTTTACCAGCGTGTGAGATAAGTTCAATTGTGCGGTAGTTTGAGCATTCTTTGGCATTGCCTTTCTTTGGGATTGCAATGAAAACTGACCTTTTCCAGTCCTGTGGCCACTGCTGAGTTTTCCAAATTTGCTGGCATATTGAGTGCAGCACTTTCACAGCATCATCTTTCGGGATTTGAAATAGCTCAACTGGAATTCCATCACCTCCACTAGCTTTGTTCGTAGTGATGCTTCCTAAGGCCCACTTGACTTCACATTCCAGGATGTCTGGCTCTAGGTGAGTGATCACACCATCATGGTTATCTGGGTTATGAAGATCTTTTTTGTATAGTTCTTCTATGAATTCTTGCCACCTCTTCTTAATATCTTCTGCTTCTGTTAGGTCCATACCATTTCTGCCCTTTATTGAGCCCATCTTTGCATGAAATATTCCCTTAGTATCTCTAATTTTCTTAAAGAGATCTCTAGTCTTTCCCATTCTATTGTTTTCCTCTATTTCTTTGTACTGTTCACTGAGGAAGGCTTTCTTATCTCTCCTTGCTATTCTTTGGAACCACTAGACCATTCTGGTATGACCTAAATCAAATACCTTATGATTATACAGTGGAAGTGAGAAATAGATTTAAGGGACTAGATC
>NW_011495030.1:4929458-4929971 GCF_000754665.1 Bison bison bison
GATGGAGGAGCCTGGTAGGCTGCAGTCCATGAGGTCACAAAGAGTCAGACACGACTGAGCGACTTCACTTTCACTTTTCACTTTCATGCATTGGAGAAGGAAATGGCAACCCACTCCAGTGTTCTTGCCTGGAGAATCCCAGGGACAAGGGAGCCTGGTGGGCTGCTGTCTACGGGGTGGCAGAGAGTCGGACACGACTGAAGTGACTTAGCAGCAGCAGCAGCAGCACATGTTTTGTTTCAGTTCAGTTCAGTTCAGTCGCTCAGTCGTGTCTGACTCTTTGAGACCCCATGAATTGCAGCACGCCAGGCCTCCCTGTCCATCACCAACTCCCGGAATTCACTCAAACTCACAGCCATCGAGTTGGTGATGCCATCCAGCCGTCTCATCCTCTGTCGTCCCCTTCTCCTCCTGCCCCCAATCCCCCCCAGCATCAGAGTGTTTTCCAATGAGTCAACTCTTCGCATGAGGTGGCCAAAGTATTGGAGTTTCAGCTTTAGCATCACTCCTTCC
>NW_011495030.1:4930243-4934003 GCF_000754665.1 Bison bison bison
AGTTCCTCTTCACTTTCTGCCATAAGGGTGGTGTCATCTGCATACCTGAGGTTATTGATATTTCTCCTGGCAATCTTGATTCCAGCTTGTGCTTCTTCCAGTCCAGCGTTTCTCATGATGTACTCTGCATATAAGTTAAATAAGCAGGGTGACAATATACAGCCTTGATGAGCTCCTTTTCCTATTTGGAACCAGTCTGTTGTTCCATGTCCAGTTCTAACTGTTGCTTCCTGACCTGCATACGGATTTCTCAAGAGGCAGGTCAGGTGGTCTGGTATTCCCGTCTGTTTCAGAATTTTCCACAGTTTTTTGTGATCCACACAGTCAAAGGCTTTGGCATAGTCAATAAAGCAGAAATAGATGCTTTTCTGGAACTCTCTTGCTTCTTCCATGATCCAGCAGATGTTGGCAATTTGATCTCTGGTTCCTCTGCCTTTTCTAAAACCAGCTTGAACATCTGGAAGTTCATGGTTCACATATTGCTGAAGCCTGGCTTGGAGAATTTTGAGCATTACTTTACTAGCATGTGAGATGAGTGCAATTGTGTGGTAGTTTGAGCATTCTTTGGCATTGCCTTTCTTTGGGATTGCAATGAAAACTGATCTTTTCCAGTCCTGTGGCCACTGCTGAGTTTTCCAAATTTGCTGGCATATTGAGTGCAGCACTTTCATAGCATCATCTTTCAGGATTTGAAATAGCTCAACTGGAATTCCATTACCTCTACTAGCTTTCTTCATAGTGATGCTTTCTAAGGCCCACTTGACTTCACATTCCAGGATGTCTGGCTCTAGATGAGTGATTACACCATCGTGATTATCTGGGTCGTGAAGATCTTTTCTATACAGTTCTTCTGTGTATTCTTGCCATCTCTTCTTAATATCCAATATGATAGAGGCTCCCTTATCTCTGAGTCTTTGCTACTACCTAACCCACTTCCTGAGATATCCTTTCCCTCTTCTCTCTGATGAGCTTTACTTTGCTCCTTTCTCAAGGCTTGGCTCAATTTCCATTTTGGAAATCTTCCTAAATCACCCTATCTTCCCTCCCATTTCCTCCTTTGCCCACCTTCCCAGCACCATGCAGCCTCTGTGTGCTCATTTCCCAATTCAAGTCTCTTTTGACATTATGATCTCTTTGAGGACAGGTGCAAATGAATTACATTTATTGTAGATATCTCACAGTATCATGAAATCAGGGAATATAACACTCATGGGCACTTCTTGGAAATCATCTCCCCAGCTTTGTGTTGCTCCAAAAACATTGAACCAAAATAAAGCACTCAGGAATAGAAAATACCTCCTAAATATAAATATAAAATTAATATAAATCTAAGAGCTACAACTTCAGCGAATACAGATGTAGAACAAAAAAGACTTAAACCCTGGTGTAGTAAGTGTTCTCTGTGAAGAGAGAAGAGTGGGTAAAAAGAAACAGAAACATGTTAGTCTAGTTATAGCAAGAGAGATAGCAGTTCCTAAAATATTTCTGTAAAACTCAAAAAGAAACTGTGAAAACCATTAAGAAGCAGAATTTTTTTTTCAAGTAATCTTAATTTCAGAAAATGTAGATGGGCACCTTCTCCTAATCCTCTTGAACTTGTAAAATATATGGGATTGCAAAGAAAATGAATTAAAATGAAACAGCTGTAAAATTAGTAAACATTTTGATTCAGAAATATGTTTATTAATGCATTAAAAACCAAATCTAATGATGAGTTTAGTAATAACTAATTAAGCAGTGATAAGTTTTAACGATATTTTGAAATATCTACAAAAAGGTAATATGATATGAAAATATTTGTCACATGGTTTGTGGCCAACATTTATGGTGAAGGAAATGCTGAGTTTTAATTAGAGGTTAGCTCAGCTGGTAAAGAATCTTCCTGCAATGTGGGAGACCTGGGTTTGATCCCTGGGTTAGGACCATCCCCTGGAGAATGAAAAGGCTACCCACTCCTGTATTCTGGCCTGGAGAATTCCATGGATAGTCCATGGGGTCACAAAGAATTGGACACGACTGAGCAACTTTTATACTTCACACACTAGCAAAAATGAAGATGTATTTTTTTTCCTCACTTAAATTCATAGGCAAGCTAAATTCTTTCTGTTTGCAGGTCTCCAGGAAGCCTTAGTCCTCCATATTAAGAAACTCTAATGCTGATATTCACTGGCAAGTCTGGGTCAATCTCTTGTGGAGTCACTGCTCCTTTCTCTTGGGTCCTGGTGCACATAAATTTCTGTTTGTGCCCTCCCAGAGACTGTTTCCCAAATCCTGTGTAAGTTCTGGCCACTCTATCATGGGTTAATGGTGACCTCCTCCAAGAAGGCTTATGCCATACCCAGGACTACTGCACCCAGAGCCCCTGCCCCCACAGCAGTCCTCTTCTGACCAGTACCTCCTCAGGAGACACCCAAACACAGTTCTGTCTCAGTCTCTGAGGTTCTCTGGGTCCTGGTGAGCTCAAGATATGTTTGAGCCCTCTGAGCATCTCTGGTGGATATGGGGTTTGATTCTAAATGTGATTTTGCCCCTCCTGCCATCTTGCTGGGGCTTCTCCTTTGCCCTTGGACATGGGATATCTCCTCAAAGTTGCTCCAGCATGGCAAAGTCACTGCTCCAGTGCCTACCATCTTGCTGGGGCTTCTCTACCCTTGGACATGGGGTATCTCCTCACAGCCACTCCAGCGCCACACAGCCATCACTCCAGCACCTTGAATGTCCAGGAGTCTCTGGCAGAGGCATGGGTTGGCAGTGCCCTGCTGCAGGGTTGGGGGCATTGAGTGTAGATGTGCATTCATGAGACCTTTTGAAGGAGGTCACCATTATCTTCATTACCTCTACCATAGTTTGGCCTCAGGTCAATTAACAGGGAGGGAACACAGCCCCACCCTTCAACAGAAAATTGGATTAAAGATTTACTGAACATAGCCCCTCCCATCAGAAAGAGACCCAGTTTCTCCCACAGTCAATCTCTCCCATAAGGAAGATTCCATTAGCCTCTTATCCTTCTCCATCAGAGGGCAGACAGACTGAAAACCACAGTCACAGAAAACTAACAAATCTGATCACATGGACCACAGCCTTGTCTAACTCAGTGAAACTATAAGCCATGCCGTGTAGGGCCTCCCAAGATGGACAAATCACGGTGGAGAGTTCTGACAAAATGTGGTCCACTGGAGAAGGGAATGGCAAACCACTTCAGTATTCTTGCCTTGAGAACCTCATGAACAGTATGAAAAGGCAAAAAGATAGGATACTGAAAGATGGTCTCCCCAGGTCGGTAGGTGCCCCGTATACCACTGGAAATCAGTGGAGAACTAACTCCAGAAAGAATGAAGAGATGGAGCCAAAACAAAAACAACACCCAGTTGTGGAAGTGACTGGTGGTAGAAGCAAGATCCGATGCTGTAAAGAGCAATATTGCTTAGGAACCTAGAATGTTAGGTCCATGAATCAAGGCAAACTGGAAGTGGTCAAACAGGAGATGGCAAGAGTGAACGTCGACATTCTAGGAATCAGCGAACTAAAATGGACTGGAATGGGTGAATTTAACTCAGATGACCATTATATCTACTACTGCGGGCAGGAATCCCTTAGAAGAAATGGAGTAGCCATCACAGTCAACAAAAGAGTCTGAAATGCAGTACTTGGATGCAATCTCAAAAACGACAGAATGATCTCTGTTCGTTTCCAAGGCAAAGCATTCAATATCATGGGAATCCAAGACTCTGCCCTGACCAGTAATGCTCACAAAGCTGAA
>NW_011495030.1:4934382-4935642 GCF_000754665.1 Bison bison bison
AATAACAGGCAAATTTGGCCTTGGAATACAGAATGAAGCAGGACAAAGGCTAATAGAGTTTTGCCAAGAGAACACATTGGTCATAGCAAACACCCTCTTCCAACAACACAAGAAAAGACTCTATAAATTGAAATCACCAGGTGGTCATTACCAAAATCAGATTGATTATATTCTTTGCGGCCAAAGATGGAGAAGCTCTATACAGTGAGCAAAAACAAGAGCTGGAGCTGACTGTGGGTCAGATCATGATCTCCTTATTGCCAAATTCAGACTTAAAGAAAGTAGGGAAAACCACTAGACCATTCAGGTATGACCTAAATTAAATCCTTTACAAATATATAGTGGAAGTGACAAATAGATTCAAGGGATTAGATCTGATAGACAGAGTACCTAAAGAATTATGGGCGGAGGTTTGTGACATTGTACAGGAGGCAGTGATCAAGACCATCCCTAAGAAAAAGAAATGCAAAAAGGCAAAAAGGTCCTCTCAGGAGGCCTTACAAAGACCTATGAAAAGAAGAGAAGTGAAAGGCAAAGGAGAAAAGGAAATATAAATGCATTTGAATGCAGAGTTCCAAAGAATAGCAAGGAGAGATAAGAAAGCCTTCTTCAGTGATCAGTGCAAAGAAATAGAGGAAAACAATAGAATGGGAAAGACCTTCAAGAAAATTAGAGATACAAAGGGAACATTTCATGCAAAGATGGGCTCAATAAAGGACAGAAATGGTATGGACCTAACAGAAGCAGAAGATATTAAGAAGAGGTGGCAAGAACACACAGAAGAGCTATACAAAAAAGATTTTCACAACCCATATAATTGCGATGGTGTGATCACTCATCTATAGCCAGACATCCTGGAATGTGAAGTCAAGTGGGCCTTAGGAAGCATCACTATGAAGAAAGCTAGTAGAGGTAATGGAATTCCAGCTGAGCTGTTTTAAATCCTGAAAGATGATGCTGTGACAATGTTGTGCTCAATATGGCAGAAAATTTGGAAAACTCAGCAGTGGCCACAGGACTGAAAAATGTCAGTTTTCATTACAATCCCAAAGAAAGGCAATGCCAAAGAATGCCCAAACTACTGCACAATTGAACTCATCTCACACACTAGCAAAGTAATGCTCAAAATTGTCCAAGCCAGGCTTCAAGAGTATGTGAAGTTCTAATGAGATGGATAAAACTGGAACCTATTATACAGAGTGAAGTAAGCCAGAAAGAAAAACACCAATACAGTATACTAACACATATATATGGAATTTA
>NW_011495030.1:4935848-4950842 GCF_000754665.1 Bison bison bison
TTAAAAAAAAAAAAGAAGTATGTGAACCGTGAACTTACAGATGTTCAAGCTGGATTTAGAAAAGCCAGAGGAACCAGAGATCAAATTACCAACATCTGTTGGATCATCAAAAAAGCAAGAGAGTTCCAGAAAAACATCTACTCTTTCTTTATTGACTATGCCAAAGGCTTTGACTGTGTGGATCACAATAAACTGTGGAAAATTCTGAAAGAGATCGGAATACCAGACTGCCTTACCTGCCTCTAGAGAAATCTGTATGCATGTCAAGACGCAAGTTAGAACTTTACATGGAACAACAGACTGGTTCCAAATCGGAAAAGGAGTACAATAAGCAGGGTGACGATATACAACCTTGACGTAGTCCTGTATATTGTCACCCTGCTTATTTAACCTATATGCAGAGTCCATCATGTGAAATGCTGGGCTGGATGAAGCATAAGCTGGAATCAAGATTGCAGGGAGAAATATTAATAACCCAAGATATACAGTTGACACCACCCTTATGGCAGAAAGCGAAGAAGAACTAAAGAACCTCTTGATGAAAGTGAAAGAGGAGAGTGCAAAAGTTGGCTTAAAATTCAACATTCAGAAAGCTAAGATCATGGCATCTGGTTTCATCACTTCATGGGAAATAGATGCAGAAACAGTGGAAACAGTGAGAGATTTAATTTTGGGGGGCTCCAAAATCACTGCAGATCGTGACTGCAGCCATGAAATAAAGAGACACCTGTTCCTTGGAAGAAAAGTTATGACAAACCTAGACAGCATATTAAAAAGCAGAGACATTTCTTTGCCAACAAAGGCCCATCTAGTCAAAGCTATGGTTTTTCCAGCAGTCATGTATGGATGTGAGAGTTGGACTATAAAGAAAGCTGAGCACCAAAGAATTGATGCTTTTAAACTGTGGTGTTGGAGAAGACTTTTGACAATCCCTTGGACTGCAAGGAGATCCAACCAGTCCATCCTAAAGGAAATCAGTCCTGTATATTCATTTCAAGGACTGATGCTGAAGCTGAAACTCCAATACTTTGGCCACAGATGCGAAGAACTGAGTTATTGGAAAAGACCCTGATGCTGGGAAAGAAGGCGGGAGGAGAAGGGGCCAACAGAGGATGAGATGGTTGGATGGCATTACTGACTCAATGGACATGAGTTTGAGTAAACTCCAGGAGTTGGTGATGGACAGGGAAGCCTCGCGTGCTGCAGTCCACGGGTTGCAGAGTTGGACATGCCTAAGGGACTGAACTGAAGGCTAATAAAATTCATTGTTGAGTTTTTCATTCTTGAAGAAAGGACTTAAAAAATGGATGAAATTATTTTATTTTCTGTCCTTCAGTGATGGTAAAATTAATCATTTTGATGGGGTCACATTCAATTGCTAATGATCCACTTGTAGAAAACCTACTGCTTTTAAGTGTCCTTACCTTAGTATATTTTGATTATGAAAAAAAACAAAGGATAGGAGACAATGTTGTCTTCAGTTTGAATTGCCTTACATAGAGAGTACTGGGAATAAAATAAGTGGCTTTGCCTTGGACACTGTTTTTTTTTTTTTTTTTCTCCTTCTCCTTGCTGCTTACTAGCACTCTGCTGGTTGAATGGGAGATTCCCAGAGAGTTGTACTTATGATGTCCAAAATCCTCAGGGGCATTAAGGTATTTCAACATGACAGAATTTGAAAGTGACACATCAATTAACAATTTGTCTAAGTGGAATTGTTGAACTTCGTTGAGTAGAGGAAGTCTCATAAATTTTATTCTTACTCAAAGCTTTACTCTTAGTGAAGTTGCGGTATTAGAGATAAGTGAAGAAAAGGCAAGGTTGGCAGAAGTAAGGTAGATTTTGGCAAAATGACTTGTTTCCATATTGAGAGCATTTCGCATTTCCAGAATAGTACACATTTATATATTCTTTTTAAACTAAGATTCTCTTCAGGATGTGGGATGAAAAGAATTTGACTGCATATCCAGTGCACCTAACCAGTTTTCCATCCACACATTTTTGAGGTTCAGTTGAACTTGCCTATGTCCTCATACTTCCATGGCCACTTCAGCTTCCTGTTATTTTCAGCCCTTGGTTCCAAAAGGTATACTTCCCTTCCTTTATTTCCAGATGGTCTGCATATGCTGTTCACTTTTCCACTCCAGGTTGAGCTTGCTCTGTCAATCAAAGTTAGACCATTTCTTCATAAGGCAGGCTCCTTGTGTGGTTAGTTGTCCTCCTAATTTGTCTAACACTGGAGGATGAAACACTACTCAGTACATGCAGAATTATCTGAGCAACATTAATGGGAACATTTCTGGGATGGAAGGGGATGGTCTTTTATTTTACTTTGAGTTCTCTAAAGTCTCCACTGAAAACACTTTGATAAGTCCAGGAGTCAGACAATAAATTCACATTTTTTAATAGCAGCTCCACTGCAACTCAGGCAGCAGATACCACATAGTTCTTAGACAAAGATGATCACTGTCTAGGAATTTGTTTGCAAGTATTCATCTCCAGCACAGGAATAAACGATGCTACTCTATGCTAGGTGCTTTGCATTGTGATAGACTTCTGCCAAAACAATAACCAGTTTGCCTCTAGTCGATAAGATATACAGGCATACCTTGTTTTATTGCAGTTCACTTCATAGACGCTGCATTTTTTTTTTTTTTAACAAAAAGAAGGTCCATGGCAACCTTTGCCTCAGTGAAGTCTATAGGTATAGGTACATTGTTGTTTCAAAAGCTTTTGATCACTTTGTGTTTCTGCATTGTATCTTGGTAATTCTTACAACATTTCAAACCTTTTCATTGTTGTGATGTTGGTCATGGTGATTTGTGATTGGTGATCTTAGATTTTCTATTGTAATTGATTTAGGGTGCCATAGACTTCATCCGTGTACCATTGTTGACTTACTTTATAAAGGTTTTTGTATTTTGCCTGCTCCAACTGCCAGCCGACCTGCCATCTCTCTCCCTCTCTTTGGGCCTACCCATTTCCTGAGACACAGCCATATTATAATTGGGTCAACTCATTCTAAAATGATCTTTAAGTTTTCAGGTCAAAGAAGGAGTTACACATCTTTCACTTTAAATCAAAGGCCAGAAATGATTAAGCTTAGTGAGGAAGGCATGCAAAAGCCAGGAGAGGCTGAACACTAGGCCCCTCACCCCAAACAGTTAACCAAGGTGCAAATTCAAACCTAAAGTTTTTGAAGGAAATTAAACATAAACATAGAAAGGATAAGAAAGCAAAACAGCCGTATTGCTGATACGGAGAAATCTGGATCAAAAATCAAGCTAATTACAATATCCTGGGAAGCCAAAGACTAATCCAGAGACGGACCCTATCTTCAATTATCTGAAGGCTGAGAGAGTTAGGGAAGCTGTTGAATAAAGGTTTGAAGCTGGCAGGGTTGGTACTTGAGATTTAAGAAAAGAAGCTATCTCTATAACATAAAATTGCTAGCTGAAGCAGCAAGTGATGATATAGAAGCTTCAGCAAGCTTTCCAGAAAATCTAGGCAAGATAATTCATGTAGGAAACTACAGTACATAACAGATTTTCATTGTAGCTGTAACAGCCCTCTATTGGAAAAGCTGCCACCTAGGACATTTATAACTAGACAGGTGAAGTCAATGTCTGGCTTCAAATCCTTGAAGGACAGGCTGACTCTCTTATTAGGGTCTAATGCATCTGATGGCTTGAAGTTGAGTTGCTCATTTACCCTTCTGAAAACCCTATGGCCCTTAAGAATTGTGCTCAATCTATTCTGCCTATGCTCTGTAAATGGAACAACAAAGCCTGAATGACAGAACATCTGTTTATAACATGGCTTATTGAATATTTTAAGCCAACTGTTGAGACCTACTGCTCAGAAAAAAAGATTGCTTTCAAAATATGATGACTGTTCATTGACAATATACTTGGTCACCTAAGAGTTCTAATGGAGATATACAATGAGAATTCATGCCATTGCCATGCCTGCAACACAGCATCCATTGCTATAGCCCATGCATTAAGGACAAATTCCAACTTCCAAGCCTTCTTATTTAAGAAATATATTTATAAGACTATTGCTGCCATAGATGGTGCTTCCTCTAATGGATCTGGAAAAAGTCAGTTGAAAATCTCTGGATAGGATATACCATTCCAGATGCATTAAGAACATTTGTGGTTCACTGGGAAGAGGTAAAAATGTCAACATTAATAGGAGTTTGGAAGATGATTTCAGTCTTCATGCCTGACTTTGAGGGGTTCAAGACTTCAGTGGAGGAAATAACTGACGATATGGTGAAAACAGCAAGAGAACTAGAATTAAAAGCAGAGGCGAAAGATGTGACTGAATTGCTACGATCTCATTATAAAACTGTAACAAACGAAGAGTTCTTTCTTATGGATGGGCAAAGAAAATGGTTTCTTTACATGGAACCTACTGCTGGTGAAGATGCTATGAGTATTGTTGAAATTAAAGGAAAGGGTTTAGAATATTACATAAACTTAGTTGGTTAAGTAGCAGCAGGGTTTGAAAAGATTGACTTCAATTTTTAAAGAAGTTCTACTGTAAGTAAAATGCTGTCAACCAGTGTAGCATGCCTGCTACAGAAAATTATTCATGAAAGGACTAGTCAAATGATAAGGCAAACTTCATTATTGTCTTATTTTAAGAAATTGCCATAACCACCCTAAGCTTTAGGAACCATCATCCTTGGTCAGCAGCACTCAATACTGAGGCAAGACTCTCCACCAGCAGAAAGAGTACAGCTCACTGAAGGCTCTGATGATGGTTAGCATTTGCATTTTTTTTTAACAATAATAAGTATTTTAAAATAAGGTATGTATTTTTTTAGACAAAATGCTTTTGCACATATAGTAGCCTATAGTATAGCATGAACATAACTTTTATATGCACTGGGAAACCAAAAAATTCATATGAATTCCTTTCCTGTGGTATTTCTTTATTGCAGTGATCTGGAACTAAGCCCACAGTATCTCTGACTTATGCCTGTAATCCATGTAGTAGTACTCGTAAGTTTAGGGGTAGCTAACGTCTTCTGCACTCATGAGAGTTCAGTAGAAACTTTCTAAAAACAGAGACGTGGGAGGTCCTGAGTTAACAAGTATTTCACTTGACCCTCCTTTAAAGATATGTAAATTACCTGTCTGTGTCTCCTAGTGGATGAGCATACTCTTTGAAGGCAAAAGTGCACTTAATTTTCATGAAATAAAAGCAGAGATTAGGACAGGTAATGAGAAAGTACAGTTCCATTGAGAAAGTAAGATGGGAAAGAAGTATTAACTCCATAAAAAGGCAAGACTAGAAAGCATTACAGAATATTCTTTCATAGTTTCATGCAAGGGATTGGTCCATTTTGCCTGGAGATAACTCAGAAGTAATGATATCTTCTGAGTTAGCAAACATTGTTTGAAGTTGTACATATTTAAGGTAAAATCCTACATACATTGTATCATTTCCCACTCTCAGTCTTCCATGTTTCTATGAAGGTATGCTTTAAGATGAGATTAACCTTTAAATCAGTAGACTTTGAGTAAAGCAGATTGCTCTCTATAATGAGGGTGGGCCTCATCCAAACAGATGAAAGCCTTAGGAAAAAGACTGACCTCCTCTGAGGAAGAGGAAATTTTGCCAGCTGACTGGTTTCAGACTTGAACTGCAGCTTCAACTCTTCCCTGGATCTTTAGCTTGTGAGCCTACCCTATAGATTTTCAGGACTTGTCAGTTTCTCGAAATAACAGTTCCTCCTGCTCCCAAACACGTGTGTGTGCTCAGTTGTATCTGACTCTTTGTGAACCCATGGACTGTAGCCCACCAGGCTCCTCTGTCCATGGGATTTCCCAGGCAAGAATACTGGAATGGGTTGCCATTTCCTTCTCTAGGGGATCTTCCCCATTCAGGGATTGAACCCACGTCTTCTGCATTGGAAGGCAAATTCTTTACCACTGAGCCACCTTGGAAGCCTTTACATATACACACCCACCTATTGGCTGTGTTCCCTGTTTTCCTGGAGAGCCCTGACTACTAAAAGTCCTTCTCAGAGTCTCGCTCAAAAGGAGAGGGTTATAGGTCCCCAGTTCCAGGCACTCAGGATGGATACCTTTGGTGGACTGGGATAGCCTAGGAGGTTCAGTTGTGTTCAATGGCTAACACAGGAAGTGGCCCTGACCTTGGATGAACTAAGTTAGGCAGAGGCTCTTAATTGGAAGAGGTCTCAGCACAAGCTGATCTTATGTTCTGACTCCAGCTTTTCCCCAGAAGGAAGCTTGTAAATAGAGTTGGAGGGACATAGTCTGGCTGTGCCAGCTATTAACCTGTCTTATTTACCTCTGGTAGCTCAGACAGTAAACAATCTGCCTGCAGTGCACAACCCCTGGGTTCTATCCTTGGGCCAGGAAGAGCCCCTGGAGAAGGAAATGGAAACCTACTCCAGTATTCTTGCCTGGGGAATCCCCTGGACAGAAAAGTCTGGAAGGCTACAGTCCATGGGCTTGCAAAGAGGTGGACACGACTGGGCAATATTTATGTCACTGCACTTATGTCACCCCACACCCACCCACAGTTCCCTGAAAACTTTGGCTCCTGGCCCTAATTCTATCATCATTTTTCATGTCTTCAGCATATACAACAGATGACCCATCTAACACCCTGGCCTCTCATTCTTTTACTTCCTCATTTCCAACTACATATCATTTTCCACCACATTGCAGCCAAATTTCATCTTGGACCTTGTCATCACTAGTGACTGCTCCAATTCTGAAGTCTCAGTTTCAACATCCAGTTACTCCATATACCACTTGCTATACTTTCAGCTTACTTGCTCTCATTTTCCTTTGCCACAGCTCTTTGACTAGGGAGACCCGCAGATTCCTTGATCCACTGCTTTCTCACCATCCATCAACACCTTCCTGTTTTGTCTGACCCCTCCATGTTCAGCTTATCATCACATGGTCCCTCACTAGGCTAGCAGCATAGCAAATGCCTTCAACTAAGCTAAGCTTAAGTGCACATGCCTCATTGGTCACTTGAACTTGTAGTTCTTAAAGGACTAGGTCCCCACTATTTTGAAGGGCAGTATATTTTCAGGAAAGGTGATGAGATGGTAGAGGCTATTAAAAGTTTTAAAGGAATTGGAAATATATTTCTCAGCAGGTAAAATAGAGCTATTTTTTCAAGTTTATCAGGTTGGGGACTCCTTGTAGATGATAACAATTAACCTTGACTTTCTGAATCCTAAGGCATCCCCGGCTTGATGGATATGAGTTTGGGTGAACTCTGGGAGTTGGTGATGGACAGGGAGACCTGGTGTGCTGCAATTCATGGGGTTGCAAAGAGTTGGACACGACTGAGTAACTGAACTGAACTGCACTGAAAGCAAATTCATATAGCACCAACTCTGAAAATTTTTCCCTTGCTTTGAATGTATACATTTAGAGATTTTTTAATGACACTCAGACAACTTTTGGGGCTTTCTGATTTCTTGTATCTTATTGAGCAAGGATACCCATCATCACAGTTACATTTTCTACTTGCTAACTGTCTAGTTCCCAAATAGTCTACTCAGACCAATTTCAGGGGGTTGGTAGTTCAAATGATCTCTAAGCAATATACTCATGTAGGCAAACCAGTATCCACATTGGCTATTTAAATTAAAAGTAATTAAAATGAAGTAAAATTTAAAATTTAGTTCTTTAGTCAGAGTATCCTATTTCACATGTTGCATATAAAATTACTGGCTACTATGTTGAACAGAAAAGTTATGAGCAACCTAGATAGCATATTGAAAAGCAGAGACATTACTTTGCCAACAAAGGTCTGTCTAGTCAAGGCTATGGTTTTTCCAGTGGTCATGTATGGATGTGAGAGTTGGACTGTGAAGAAAGCTGAGTGCTGAAGAATTGATGCTTTTGAACTGTGGTATTGGAGAAGACTCTTGAGAGTCTCTTGGACTGCAAGGAGATCCAACCAGTCCATTCTAAAGGAGATCTGCCCTGGGTGTCCTTTGGAAGGAATGATGCTAAAGCTGAAACTCCAATACTTTGGCCACCTCATGTGAAGAGTTGACTCATTGGAAAAGACTCTGATGCTGGGAGGGATTGGGGGCAGGAGGAGAAGGGGATGACAGAGGATGAGATGGCTGGATGGCATCACCTACTTGATGGACATGAGTTTGAGTGAACTCCGGGAGTTGGTGATAGACAGGGAGGCCTGGCGTGCTGCAGTTCATGGTGTTACAAAGAGTTGGACATGACTGAGTGACTGAGCGAGCTAAGGGATTAAATAGACAGAGAGACACGGAAAAGCATTCAAGTGGTGAAAACTCACGGTGCATTTGAAGAAATGTCAAGTAGTCAAGTATGATTTAATCATAAGATGAGGAGTAAGAAGTGTACCAGGAGCAGTAGGAGGAGAAAAGTAGGAGGGGTTGGTGTTTTTATTTTCCCCCTCAGTTCAGTTCAATCGCTCAGTTGTGTCCAACTCTTTGTGACCCCATGAATCGCTGCACTCCAGGCCTCCCTGTCCATCACCAACTCCTGGAGTTTACTCAGACTCATGTCCATCGAGTAGGTGATGCCATCCAGCCATCTCATCCTCTGTGGTCCCCTTCTCCTCCTGCCCCCAATCCCTCCCAGCATCAGAGTCTTTCCCAATGAGTCAACTCTTCACATGAGGTGGCCAAAGTACTGAAGTTTCAGCTTTAGCATCAGTCCTTCCAAAGAAATCCCAGGGCTGATCTCCTTTAGGATGGACTGGTTGCATCTCCTTGCAGTCCAAGGGACTCTCAAGAGTCTTCTCCAACACCACAGTTCAAAAGCATCAATTCTTCAGCACTCAGCTTCTTCACAGTCCAACTCTCACATCCATACATGACCACTGGAAAAACCATAGCCTCGACTAGACAGACCTTTGTTGGCAAAGTAATGTCTCTGCTTTTTAATATGCTATCTAGGTTTTTTTCCCCTAGTCTCTTCATTTATTGCTTTCAAAACTTCAAAGCATTCAGACATTACTTCCTATTTGAAAGGTTGGTGTTTGACGAGAGACGCTAGTTTTCTGTCACAAGGCAGTGGAAGGGCAGACTGTCCTAAGTTCTCAGAAGGAAGCTCTGCTCTGTTGAGTGCCTGAGGTAGAAAATGCTGCATCTGTTTTTCACACCTATTGGTTTAGCTTCTATACTTTTCAGATGAGATCAAGGGCTTTGAAATTACTGGAATGGTGGACTTGGGAATATTATAGCTAAGGGAAATTGACATAGCACTCCTAGTGATTTAGCTTGACTCAGAACTACATCAGTTTCCTTGCTGTTTTGTACCAGCAAGTCTTGCTTGTTGGGAAGAGTGGATCATGAAAGTGATCACAACCAAACAGTCTGTCTGATACAACCACAAAAGGTTATTTTGCTTAAGACTATAGGCAAAGACTCTGCCCTGCTCTAGGACACGATTTCTGCTGGTTCTGTTCTTCACTTATTTCGTATCCTGTGCTTGATGGGAGTATGTGAAATGCTGCTCTGACACTATTCAATTAGTGTTTGTCTTTATACTAGTGTCCTTGCTTACTGCTCTGTGTCACTTACAGCAGCAGTTTAAGGGGCTCTGCAGGGCTGGAGAAACCATGCTTTCAGGAGGCTTGTGTGCAGTTGCATGACTTAAGGTTGTCAGGAGACAGATCTGTAGGTTTGCTTCTCCACATTCTGATACCATGAGCTAAGGGAAACAAGGTTTGGGAGGACTTAGTGTGCTAATGGGCTTTCCAGGTGGCTCAGTGGGTAAAAACCTGCCTGAAATGCCGGAGATGTAGGTTTGATTCCTGGATTGAGATACCCTGGAGGAGGGCACGGCAACCCACTGCACTATTCTTGCCCAGAGAATCCCATGGACAGAGAAGAACATAGGAAAAGACAATTATTAAGAATTTTCTCCTTTGCACAGCTACTGTGGGTTCACTGCTGAAATCCCAGAAAACTAAGCAGGGTGATATAATCAACATATAATCAACATAAGAATTACAGTACTCTACAACAGCATACAGGGATTGCATCTAATGAAATTATGTTTCTCTCAGCCCCATTTTCTGGAATTTTATGATCAGGAACATTTGACAAAGGGCTTAGATAAATCCTCTGAAATTCAAGTATTTGGTTTCTGGGAAAAAAGCAAGTGGCTGTGAGCTTCTTAAATAACACCCATGGTTGTCCCAAACTTCTGAGACGGACTTTGGATCTTCCCCTTTGTCACATGATGACATGTAATGTTTTATCATTAGCTGCCTTTCTTTAGCCTATTTGTTTTATTTAGATGTCAAAATTCATTTAGTCAAGGAACTGTCTTCTTTAGCCAATGGCTAAAAGGGCCAAATATAGACTAGATTGTGCCAAGTTTAGAAGCTGTTTAAAATTCATGGATATGAAATTTCAACTTGAACTCAAAATTTTGGTGTCTGAGTTAATTTGTATTTGCAAAGTATAATTTCCAGGTTTCAAAAATGGCACACCAAGCAGAAGAAGCCTTCTGTGGAAGTGTATTTTAAGGCTTCTTGGATCCTGTAACCTCTTAGGAAAAAAATACACTAATGTTTCAAGAGAAAACCAATCAGAAACACATGGATTAAACTGCCTTCAAAGGAAAGAAAACTGTAAACATTAAGAGGGAATAGGATTTTGAAAAAATATGTTTTCAAGATGCAGAAGTTAGGAAGAAAGTGAGTAAAATGTAAACAGATATTAAAAATAGATGTCTTTGTATCTGACCAAAATAAGTAAACTTATTTACCTCCTATTGGCTCTGCTTTATGGATGAAGAAACTGAGACAGTTGCCCCACCCCAGATCACACCCCATGGAGATCAAGACTTTATCCATGAGTTGGTGATGTCACTCACTCTTCTCTCCGAGTGTGGAAAGGACAGAGTGATGTAATGGTTAGCCTGTAAGTCCTAGACATAATGATCTCACATTTGGACAGTTGCTCCCCAGATTGGGGCAAGAGAATCATGCTGGTCATCCAAAAAACCTAAACTGTGGGCTGCACACTCACCATAGTATGCTCTTTATAGCTCTGTGCAGTGCCATTGCACCATAAATGCAATTAATGTGTGCAGACTCAACTACTAGGGTAAGGGAGAGAGGGAGACAAGGAATAAAAAATAATAATTACAAATTATTTCAGTCACCATTCTACTCAGTGAGCATGAGATAGGAGAGAAATTCCTACAGTCTCAGGTGATCTCTAGTCCTATGTAACTGTCTTAGAACATCTTGCTGTATTGAATGTAATTCTAAGTATTAAATGTACAGATATGCATTTTCATATTAAATGCCCCAGTAGTACAAGTAACTACAACTTAGCCAAAGAAATAGTAAATTATTTTCCGAAGTTAATTGTGACAGATTCCCTGGAAAATGGTGCATTTGTTTGTAATGTGACCCTTTTCTAAGAATTTTTCAAGAGAAAATCTGATGTTATTCAAATTATTTTCTTATGCCTTGACTTTAGAATTTAGCCACAGCATAAAATGGAATACCACTGTTATCCACCTGCAGAAGCCCAGGAACTGAGTAAAAGAAAATTCAGAGGATTAGGAAATTAAACCTGTGGTGTAGAATTATCAGCTATAATAAAACTGATATTCAATGGAAAGCATTCAAGAGAAAAAGAAGGAGAGGCTGGTTATATTATAAATATGGCAAGAGCCATGCTTTGCAGAAGCCTGATTTTCTACACTAAAGAAAAGACTAGTAAGTAAAGACTTGCAATGATGGGAAATAATTGAAGGAGAGATATGAGGCATAATTAGAAGTGGAGGGAGGTTGGGAACATGGGCAAGGTTGGTTATCTGTGTCAGATAGGATCAGTGTGAAGGAATATCACGTTGGGTATACACATGACTTCTAAGTATTTGACTTATAATCAGGGCAAGTGGTTACTGGTTCTAATGGAAAATTACAGACCCTAAATCTACTGAAAGTCATTTATGAAAGTGAACAGTCCTTGGTGTAGAAAGAATTCAGAATTTAGTGTCAGATAAAAACCATATGAACCTTTCTTCATTTGCAAAATGGCTATAGTAAAATGCTCAGTCCATTGGCTTGTTAAAAGGCTTAAATGAGACGTGACCAAGTGCCCAGCACAATGCTTGGCAGATGGAATGCAAAAAAAAAAAAAAAAACAACTCATCTTTACGTGGGGGGCATTCAGAAAATTTCTAAATGCAGATTGCCTGTTAGATTTTATATAACCTTGTAATAACACTCCATTTCCTGGATATGGAAAGTCAGGGCTGGATATAAAGATTAGGAGTCAAATAGACTTAAACTTGAATCACTTCCATATCTCTAGCTGCTTGATATCTTAAGGCAACATTAATAACTCAGTATAATTTTGAGTTCTTGTGAGTAATAAATGAGGTGACAAATACATTGAAAGAAGTTAACATATAGTTTTAACTCAAACTCTTAGTTCCTTTCTTCTCCCTTTTTAAAGTAGCTCAGACAGTCCTGTTGTTGTTGTTCAGTTGCTAAGTCACATCTGACTCTTTGCAAACCCATGACCTGCAGCACACCAGACTTCCCTGTCCTCTTACCTCCCAGTTTGCTCAAATTCAAGTCCATTAAGTTAGTGATGCCATCCAACCATCTTGTCTTCTGTCACCAGCTTCTCCTCTTGACCTCAGTCTTTTCAGCATCAGGGTCTTTTTCAGTGAGTTGGCTTTTTGTATCAGGTGGCCAAAGTATTGGATCCTCAGCTTCAGCAGCAGTCCTTCCAATGAATATTCAGGGTTAATTTCCTTTAGGATTGACTAGTTTGATGTTCTTGCTGTCCAAGAGACTCTCAAGAGTTTCCTTCAGCACCACAGTTCAAAAGCATCATTCTTCAGTGCTCAGCCTTCCTTATGGTCCAACTCTAATACAGTTTTTTGTTTGTTTGTCTTTTACTTATTCTTTTTAAAATTTATTTCTTAATTGGAGGAAAATTGCTTTACAATATTGTGTTGATTTCTGCCATACAACAATGCAAATCAGACATGATTATACATATATTACCTCCCCCTTGAGCCTCTCTCCCCTCCCCCATTCCCACCCCTCTAGGTCATCACAGAGTGCCAGGCTGGGCTCCCTGTGTTATACAGCACCTTTAATACAATTTTAGAAAAAATAGTTGAAGATTACTTTTGCCTGTGACATGAAGTTTTGAATTGTATTTTGAACTGCAATGTTATCTCAACTATTCTATTTAGCAGCATGTGAAAATAGTTTTTGAATTTATAACAGGGTCTAAACATCTAGCTGCTGCTGCTGTTAAGTCGCTTCAGTTGTGTCCAACTCTGTGCAATCCCATAGATGGAAGCCAACCAGGCTCCTGCATCCCTGGGGTTCTCCAGGCAAGAGTACTGGAGTGGGTTGCCATTTCCTTTTCCAATGCATGAAAGTGAAAAGTGAAAGTGAAGTTGCTCAGCCTTGTCCAACTCTTAGCAACCCCATGGATTGCAGCCTACCAGGCTCCGCTGCCCATGGGATTTTCCAGGCAAGAGTACTGGAGTGGGGTGCCATTGCCTTCTCCGCTAAACATCTAGACTGGAATGCAAAAGTAGGAAGTCAAGAAATGCCTGGAGTAACAGATAAATTTGGCTTTGGAGTACAGAGTGAAGCAGGGCAAAGGCTAATAGAGTTTCACCAAAGAACGCACTGGTCATAGCAAACACCCTTTTCCAACAACACAAGAGAAGACTCTACACATGGATATCACCAGATGGCCAACACCAAAATCAGATTGATTATGTTCTTTGAAGCCAAAGATGTAGAAACTCTATATAGTCAGCAAAAACAAGACCTGGAGCTGACTGTGGCTCAGATCATGAACTCCTTATTACCAAATTCAGACTTAAAGAAAGTAGGGAAAACCACTAGACCAAACTAAATCAAATCTCTAATGATTATGCAATATAAGTTAGAAATAGATTTAAGGGACTAGATCTGATAGAGTGCCTGATGAACTATGGACAGAGGTTCATGACATTGTACAGGAGACAGGGATCAAGAGACCATCCCCAAGAAAAAGAGATGCAAAAAAGCAAAATGGCTGTCTGAGAAAGGCTTACAAACAGCTGTGAAAAGAAGAGAAGCAAAAAGCAAAGGAGAAAAGGAAAGATATACCCATTTGAATGAAGAATTCCAAAGAATAGCAAAGAAAAATAAGAAAGCCTTCCTCAAGCAACTTAGATGTCCATCAGTAGACGAATAGATAAGGAAGCTGTGGTACATTTACACAATGGAATATTACTAAGCCATTAAAAAGAATACATTTGAAACAGTTCTAATGAGGTGGATGAAACTGGAGCCTATTATACAGAGTGAAGTAAGCCAGAAAGAAAAACATCAATACAGTATACTAACACATATATGTGCTTCCCTGGTGGCTCAGCTGGTAAAGACTCTGCAATCAATGCGGGAGACCTGGGTTTGATCTTATATGCAGAGTATATCATGAGAAACGCTGGGCTAGAAGAAGCACAAGCTGGAATCAAGATTGCCAGAAGAAATATCAAAACCTCAGATATGCAGATGACACCACCCTTATGGCAGAAAGTGAAGAGGAACTAAAAAGCCTCTTGATGAAAGTGAAAGAGGAGAGTGAAAAAGTTGGCTTAAAGCTCAACATTCAGAAAACAAAGATCATGGCATCTGGTCCCATCACTTCATGGAAAACGGATGGGGAAACAGTGGAAACAGTGTCAGACTTTATTTTTTTGGGGCTCCAAAATCACTGCAGATGGTGACTGCAGCCATGAAATTAAAAGACACTTACTCCTTGGAAGAAAAGTTATGACCAACCTAGATAGCATATTGAAAAGCAGAGACATTACTTTGCCAACAAAGTTCTGTCTAGTCAAGGCTATGGTTTTTCCAGTGGTCATGTATGGATGTGAGAGTTGGACTGTGAAGAAAGCTGAGCGCCGAACAATTGATGTTTTAAACTGTGGTGTTGGAGAAGATGTG
>NW_011495030.1:4950942-5002624 GCF_000754665.1 Bison bison bison
AAGTATGACACTAGATAGCATATTGAAAAGCAGAGACATTACTTTGCCAACAAAGTCCATCTAGTCAAGGCTATGGTTTTTCCAGTAGTCATGTACGGATGCGAGAGTTGGACTGTGAAGAAAGCTGAGTGCTGAAGAATTGATGCTTTTGAACTGTGGTGTTGGAGAAGACTCTTGAGAGTCCCTTGGACTGCAAGGAGGTGCAACCAGTCCATTCTAAAGGAGATCAGCCCTGGGATTTCTTTGGAGGGAATCATGCTAAAGCTGAAACTCCAGTACTTTGGCCACCTCATGCGAAGAGTTGACTCATTGGAGAAGACCCTTATTCTGGGAGGGATTGGGGGCAGGAGGAGAAGGGGACGACAGAGGGTGAGATGGCTGGATGGCATCACTGACTCAATGGACATGAGTCTGAGTGAACTCTGGGAGATGGTGATGGACAGGGTAGCCTGGCGTGCTGCGATTCATGGGGTCGCAAAGAGCCGGACACGACTGAGCAACTGAACTGAACTGAACACATATATATGGAATTTAGAAAGATAGTAACAATAACCCTATATGGGAGACAGCAGAAGAGACACAGACGTATAGAACAGTCTTTTGGACTCTGTGGGAGAGGGCAAGGGTGGGATGATTTGGGAGAATGGCATTGAAATAGGTATATTATCATATGTGAAATGGATCACCAGTCCAGGTTCGATGCATGATACAGGATGCTCAGGGCTGGTGCACTGGGATGACCCAGAGGGATGGTATGGGGAGGGAGGTGGGAGGGGGGTTCAGGATGGGGAACACATGTACACCTGTGGCTGATTCATGGCAATGTATGGCAAAACCACTACAATATTGTAAAGTAATTAGCCTCCAATTAAAATGAATAAAATTATTTAAAAAAAAAAAAGAAAGCCTTCCTCAGTGATCAGTACAAATAAATCAAGGAAAACAATAGAATGGGAAAGACTAGAGAGCTCTTCAAGAAAATTAGAGATACCAAGGTAACGTTTCATGCAAAGATGGGCACAATAAAGGACAGAAATGATATGGACCTAACAGAAACAGAAGATATTAAGAAGAGGTGGCAAGAATACACAGAAGAACTGTATAGAAAAGATCTTCATGACCCAGATAATCATGGTGTGATCATTAGTTAGTACCTTTTTACTAATGATTAGAAAATCCCATTTTATTGCTACACCACAATTTGTTTATGCATTCTCAAGTGATGGACATTTATTTGACTTTGTTCCAGGTTTGGGAAGTTGGTACTAAAAGCTCTGCACATTCATATACAATGTGTGACCTCTGTGTGACCTCTATATGACCATATATTTACATTTCTCTTAAATACCTCAATGTGTAATTGCTAAGTTTTATGGTAAGTGTATGCTTAAATTTATCAGAAACTGTCAAACTGCTTTCCAAAGTGCTTGTCATGTTATTCATCTTCATCACTAGTGTAGAAAACTTTTAGTTGCTTCACCTCCCTCACAATACTTAGTATTGTCAATTTCTTTAATTTTAGCCATTTTTTAGTGTCTAAACATCGTTTGTGTTTCATTGCAATGTATTTTTATTTACCTTTCCCTAAATGACTTCATGGGAAATAGATGGGGAAACAGTGGAAACAGTGGCAGACTTTATTTTTGGGGGCTCCAAAATCACTGTGGATGGTGACTGCAGCCATGAAATTAAAAGACGCTTACTCCTTGGAAGGAAAGTTATGACCAACCTAGATAGCATATTGAAAAGCAGAGACATTACTTTGCCAACAAAGTTCTGTCTAGTCAAGGCTATGGTTTTTCCAGTGGTCATGTATGGATGTGAGAGTTGGACTGTGAAGAAAGCTGAGCGCCGAACAATTGATGCTTTTAAACTGTGGTGTTGGAGAAGACTCTTGAGAGTCCCTTGGACTGCAAGGAGATCCAACCAGTCCATTCTAAAGGAGACCAGCCCTTGGATTTCTTTGGAAGGAATGATGTTAAAGCTGAAACTCCAATACTTTGGCCACCTCATGCGAAGAGTTGACTCATTGGAAAAGACTGACGCTGGGAGGGATTGGGGGCAGGAGAAGAAGGGGACGACAGAGGATGAGATGGCTGGATGGCATCACTGACTCGATGGACGTGAGTTTGAGAGAACTCTGGGTGTTGGTGATGGACAGGGAGGCCTGGTGTGCTGCAATTCATGGGATCACAAAGAGCCAGACATGACTGAGTGACTGAACTGAACTGAACTGTGGGAAGATCTCCTGGAGAAGGGAATGGCAATATCTAGTTTTAGTTCTTTTATTTATATCAGTGATTGATTTGAACTCTTGTATAAGATGAAAGTCAATGAGAACTTTTTAAATAGGGAGGTATAATCACTCCAATGAACTTGTTGAAAAAGTCCTTTTCCAGTTGAATTATTCTGGCATATTTGTCTAATGTCAATTATTAATAGATAATTAGATAGATGGATGGACTTTTCTGGTTCATTGATCTATATGTTATTATGCCAATACCAAGTTGTCTTACTTACTGTAGCTTTACAATAGGTATTGAAATCACATAGTGTGAGTCTTTCAGTTTTGTCTATCCTTTTCAAAATTAGTTTGTCTATTCTGAATTCCTTGAGTCTATATATAAATTTTAGCATTGGCCTCCCAATTTTTACAAAGAAGTCAGTTGATGTTTTGTTTATGAATGCATTGAATCTATAGACAATTTGGAGAAAACAGACATTCTGAAAATACAAAATCTTCTGATCATAAAAATGATACAGCTCTACATTTGTCTTCTTTAATTTGTCTTAGCAACATCTTACAGTTCTCAGTGAATATGACTTTCACGTAGTTTTTAAACTATATTTCTGTTTACTTCATGTTGGATATTACTGTAAATTGTAATTTTAAAATTTCAAATTCTGATAATCTGTGGCAAATATATGGAAATATAATTGACTTTTATGTATTGATCTAGTATACTATAATCTTGATAAACTCATTTATTTTTTTCTTGTTGTGTTTTTGGAAATTCCTTAGCTTCCCTGGTGGTGCAGATGGTAAGGAATCTGCCTGCAATGTGGGAGACCCAGGTTCGATCCCTGGGTTGGGAAGATCCCCTGGAGGAGGAAATGGCAACCCACTCCAGTATTCCTGCCTGAAGAATCCCATGGACTGAGGAGCCTGGCAGTCTGTAGTTCATGGAGTTGCAAAGAGTCCAAACAACTGAGGGACTAACCCTTACCTTAGGATTTTCAGCATAGATGAACATGTACTCTGAACAAGAACTGTTTGAATTCTTCCTTTCCAATACCTATTTCTCTTATTCGTTCTTTCATTTATTATTATCTTACCTTATTTCTCTGGCCATGATTTATATCACAATGTTGAATATAAATAATTAAAGCAGGATCCTTGCCTTGTTCTTCATCTTAGAAGGATAGTATTCAATCTTTATCCATTTAGTGTAGTGTTAACTGTAGGTTTATCTATCAGATTGAGAAAGTTGATAAAACTTAAATTTTCATTTTAAGATTCTTAGATGAGAAATTACATCATTGATGATTTCCGAATGTCAAACCCACTTTGAATTATTGAGAGGAGTCAATTGCTAAGTATTTGTTAAAGATTTATATATACACATATACATACATATATATATATATATATATACATATGTATATATGTATATATATATATATATATTCATGAGGGATGGGCTTCCCTGATAGCTCAGTTAGTAAAGAATCCACCTGCAATGCAGGAGACCCCAGTTCACTTCCTGGGTCAGGAAGATCTGCTGGAGAAGGGAAAGGCTACTCACTTCAGTATCCTTGGGCTTCTCTTCTGGCTCAGCTGGTAAAGAATCTGCCTGCAAAGTGGGAGACCTGGGTTCGATCCCTAGGTTGGGAAGATCCCCTAGAGAAGGGAAAGGCTACCCCCTCCAGTATTCTGGCCTGGAGAATCTTTAACAAATACTTAGAAAATTGAATTCATCTCAATAATTCAAAGTGGGTTTAACATTTGGTCGCAAAGAGTCACACATGAATGACTTTCACATTCATGAGGGATGGTGTTCTGTTGTTTTCTTATAAATTCTTTCTTTGGTTTTGGTGTCAAGGCAATGTGATCTCATCAATGGACTGAAACGTGTTCCTTCCTATTGTATTTTCTAGGATATTTTGAATATAATTTGCATTGTTTCCTAATGTTTTAAATAATTTTCTAGTGAAGCCATCTGTGCAAAGAGTTTTCTTCTTGGAAAGTTTATAAGTTATTAAATCAATTTCTTTAATAGACACAAAGCTTTTCAAATTTGTTTTGTGTTGAGCTTTGGTAGTTTGTATGGTTCAAGGAATTTTTCTTTTTTATCATGTTGTTGAAATTCTTTTCATAAAATTTCTTTACAGTATCTTCTTTTTAAAATTTTAAGATACGTAGGATCTCTAGTGATGTCTTTTCTCTGGTTCCTGACATTTTTAATTTGTATCTTCTCTCTATTCTTCCTTATCAGCTTACTAGAGGTTTATCCATCTCATCAATCTTAGAACTAGCTTTTAATTTCATTTGTTATCTACTTCATTTTGTATTATGTTTCATTGATTTCTGCTTTTCTTTTTAAAAAATGTCATTCTTCCTGCTTACTTTGGGTTTAACCTTCTCCATTTTATCTTGTTTCTTAATGTGAAAGTGTAAGTAATTGACATAATATTTCTTCCTTTCAAGTCAAGGCTTTTGATGCTATAAAACTTATTAACACTGTGTTACACAAGCCTGTTCTGTCTGTCTGGTCTCCATTACTGCCCTGCACTTAGGTTCATCAGTACTTTCTAGATTCCATATATGTGTAATAATACACAATATTTTTTTTTCTCTTTCTGACTTACTTCACTCTGTATAATAGGCTCTAGGTTCACTCACTTCATTAGAACTGATTCAAATGCAGTCCATTTTATGGCTGAGTAATATTCCTTTGTATATATGTACCATAGCTTCTTTATCCATTCATGTATCAGTGGGCATGTAGGTTGCTTCCATGTCTTAGCTATTGTAAATAGTGCTGCAGTGAACACTGGGGTACACGTGTCTTTTTCAATTGCAGTTTCCTCAGGATATATCTCCAATAGTGGGATTGTTGGGTCATATGGTAGTTTTATTCCTAGTTTTTGAAGGAATTTCTATACTGTTCTCCATAGTGGCTGTATCAATTTACATTCCCACCAATAGGGCAAGAGGATTCTCTTTTTTCTACACTCTCTCCAGCATTTATTCTTTGTGGATTTTCTAATGATGGCCATTCTGACTAGCTAGACTTCAATAGTACATGAACCGAGAACTTCCAGATGTATAAGCTGGATTTAGAAAAAAACAGAGGAACCAGAGATCAAATTGCCAACATCTGTTGGATCATAGAAAGAGCAAGAGAATTCCAGAAAAACATCTACTTCTGCTTCATTTACTATGCTAAAGCCTTTGACTATGTGGATCACAACAAACTGTGGAAAATTTTTCAGGAGATGGGAATACCAGACCACTTTATGTGCCTCTTGAGAAACTGTATGCAGGTCAAGAAGCAACTATTAGGATCGGACATGGAACAATGAACTGGTTCCAAGTTGGGAAAGGACTACGTCAAGGCTGTATATTGTCACCCTGCTTATTTAACTTCTATGCAGAGTACGTCATGCAAAATGCCAGGCTGGATGAAGCACAAGCTGGAATCAAGATTGCCGGGAGAAATATCAATAACCTCAGATAGGCAGATGACACCACCCTTATGGCAGAAAGTGAAGAGGAACTAAAAAGCCTCTTGATGAAAGTGAAAGAGAAGAGTGAAAAAGCTGACTTAAAACTCAATATTCAAAAAACTAATATCATGGCATCTGATCTCATCACTTCATGGTGAATAGATAGGGAAACAATGGAAACAGTGACAGGCTTTATTTTCTTGGGCTTCAAAATCACTGGGTGGTGACTGCAGCCATGAAATCAAAAGATGCTTGCTCTTTTAAGGAAAAGCAATGACAAACCTAGATAGTATATTTTAAAAAAGCAGAAACCTTACTTTGCTGACAAAGGCCTGTGTAGTGAAAGCTATGGTTTTTCCAGTGGTCATGTATGGATGTGAGAGTTGGACCATAAAGAAGGCTAAATGCTGAACAATTGATGCTTTTGAGATGTGGTGCTGGAGAAGACTCTTGAGAGTCCCTTGGACTGCAAGGAGATCCAACCAGTCAATGCTAAGGGAAATCAACCCTGAATATTCATTAGAAGGACTGATGCTGAAGCTGAAGCTGAAGCTCCAGTACTTTGGCCACCTGATACAAAGAACTGACTCATTGGAAAAGATCCTGATGCTGGGAAAGATTGAAGGCAGGAGGAGAAGGGGATGTCAGAGGATGAGATGGTTGGATGGCATCACTGACTCAATGGACATGAGTTTGAGCAAACTCCAGGAGATGGTGAAGGACAGGGAAGCCTGGAGTACTGCAGTCTGTGGGGTGGCAAAGAGTCAGACATGACTGAGCCACTGAACAACAACAACATTCTGACTAGTATGAGGTGGTACCTCATTGTAGTTTTGATTTTCATTTCTCTAACAATGAGTGAAGGTGAGCATCTTCTCATGTGTTTATTAGTCATAAGAGGGTAGGACACATTGAGAGAGTGACATTGAAACATATGTACTACCATATGTGAAATAGGTAACCAGCGGGAATTTGATTTATGACTCAGGGAGCTCAAACTCGGTGCTCTGTGACAACCTAGAGACATGAAATGGGGGTGGGAGGTCGGAGTGTAGGTCAAGAGGGGAGTGGACATATGTATACCTATGGCTGATTCATGTTGATGTATGGCAAAAACCAACACATTATGGTAAAGCAATTATCCTCCAATTAATAATAAACTAAAAAATTGAAATATTAAAAAATACTTTGCTGTGTCTCACAAATTTGGTATGCTGTGTGTGCATTTTTATGACATTCAAATATTTTACAATTTTAATTTCTTCATTGAGCGATGAGTTATTTAGAAATGTATCATTTAATTTTTAAATAATTGAAGGTATTTCATGCACATTTCTTTTATTGACTTTTGATTGTGTCCTGATAAGACAATATACTTTGTATTATTAAGTCCTTTTAAATTTACTGATGCTTGGTTTATGACCCAGAATATGGTCTATTTTGGTAAATTTTCTGTGTGCACTTGAACATAATATATATTGCATCCATTGTTCAATAAACATTACTTTGATTATGTTTTTCAAGTCCTTTATATCCATACTGATTTTCTACTTTTTCTATCAGTTATTAAGTCAGAGTGTTGGTTCTTCAACTGTAAACTTTTTTGTCTCTTTTACCTTTCAATTCTACTAGTTATTGACTTACTATATTTTAAAATTGTTATTAAGTGTATAAACTTTTAAGATTATGTCCTCTTATTAAAGTGATATCTTTTTCATTATGAAATGATCTTCTCTATTCCTGGTAATATTATTTGCTTTAAAAATCTTGATATTAATATAGCTATGTCATCTTTTGTTTGATTTGTGGTTATATAGTATATCTCTTTCCATTCTTTTACTTTTGATGTTTTATATTAAAGTGGCTTTATATTAAAGTGGGTTTATTTCCAATATTCTGGGAGGTGGGTCATAGAAGATCCTGCTGTGATGTATGTTGGAGAGTGTTTTGCCTATGTTCTCCTCTAGGAGTTTTATAGTTTCTGGTCTTACGTTTAGATCTTTAATCCATTTTGAGTTTATTTTTGTGTATGGTGTTAGAAAGTGTTCTAGTTTCATTCTTTTACAAATGGTTGACCAGTTTTCCCAGCACCACTTGTTAAAGAGATTGTCTTTAATCCATTGTATATTCTTGCCTCCTTTGTCAAAGATAAGGTGTCCATATGTGCGTGGATTTATCTCTGGGCTTTCTATTTTGTTCCATTGATCTATATTTCTGTCTTTGTGCCAGTACCATACTGTCTTGATAACTGTGGCTTTGTAGTAGAGCCTAAAGTCAGGTAGGTTGATTCCTCCAGTTCCATTGTTCTTTCTCAAGATCACTTTGGCTATTTGAGGTTTTTTGTATTTCCATACAAATTGTGAAATTATTTGTCCTAGCTCTGTGAAGAATACCATTGGTAGCTTGATAGGGATTGCGTTGAATCTATAAATTGCTTTGGGTAGTATACTCATTTTCACTATATTGATTCTTCCAATCCATGAACATGGTATATTTCTCCATCTATTAGTGTCCTCTTTGATTTCTTTCACCAGTGTTTTATAGTTTTCTATATATAGGTCTTTAGTTTCTTTAGGTAGATATACTCCTAAGTATTTTATTCTTTCCATTGCAATGGTGAATGGAATTGTTTCCTTAATTTCTCTTTCTGTTTTCTCATTATTAGTGTATAGGAATGCAAGGGATTTCTGTGTGTTGATTTTATATCCTGCAACTTTACTATAATCATTGATTAGTTCTAGTAATTTTCTGGTGGAGTCTTTAGGGTTTTCTATGTAGAGGATCATGTCATCTGCAAACAGTGAGAGTGTTACTTCTTCTCTTCCAATTTGGATTCCTTTTATTTCTTTTTCTGCTCTGATTGCTGTGGCCAAAACTTCCAAAACTATGTTGAATAGTAATGGTGAAAGTGGGCACCCTTGTCTTGTTCCTGACTTTAGAGGAAATGCTTTCAATTTTTCACCATTGAGGATAATGTTTGCTGTGGGTTTGTCATATATAGCTTTTATACGAGACAGCAAAAGAGACACTGATGTATAGATCAGTCTTATGGACTCTGTGGGAGAGGGAGAGGGTGGGAAGATTTGGGAGAATGGCATTGAAACACGTACAATATCATGTATGAAAGGAGTCGCCAGTCCAGGTTCGATGCACGATACTGGATGCTTGGGGCTGGTGCACTGGGACGACCCAGAGGGATGGTATGGGGAGGGAGGAGGGAGGAGGGTTCAGGATGGGGAACACATGTATACCTGTGGCGGATTCATTTCAATATTTGGCAAAACTAATACAATATTGTAAAGTTTAAAAATAAAATAAAATTAAAAAAAATAAAGTGGGTTTAATGTAGACAGCTTAAAACTAGGTATTTCTTTTTTACAATCTGAGAATCTGTGCTTTTTGTAGAACACTTACTTTTAATGTGATATTATTATCAATATGATTATGTTTAAATCTGCTGTCTTGCTTCTGCTATTTGCACCATCTTTTTTTGTAAGTTTTCCTTTTTTTTTTAATAAATTGAGTATTTGTATAACTCCATCTCCTTTGTTGGCTTGTTATCTGTGTTTGATATTTTGGCATTGCTTTTTAGTGCTTTATTTAGAGTTTTTATATTCCTCCCTTGCTGAACATATTATATCACTTCATATAAAATCTGTATTTCTATTTAACTTTCTCTTGGAAAGTTAAAGTTATAGATACTATTTTTGTCACTGATTGCATTTCTACATATTATAAATCTCATTATTAGTTTTATTATTACTCTGAGTATTTGTCTTTTCAGGAAATTAAAACAATGAGAAAAAATGTCTTTTAAAATTACCTGTATATTTGCTGTTTCCTGATAACTTTCTTTTGTGTTTAGATCCAAATTTCCATCTGGTATCATTTACTTATGCCTGAGATCTTCCTTAGTGACTCTAATAGTGCTGTTCTTCTGGTGGTAACTCATCTCAGCTTGTTTACATTAAAAAATGTCTTCATTCTGTCTTTGATTTTAAAAAATTTTCACTGGGTATAGATTTCCTGATTGATAGTTATTTTTAAAGAAGTCATTACATTCTCTTATTACTTCCATTGCTTCTAATATGAACCCTCCTTTCCGTATTGTCTTTGTTTCTCTGCCTGCATTAAAAATTCTCTTTATTGTGTGTTTTCAAAAATTTGGTTATGATTTGCCTTATTGATAATTTCTTCATGTTTCTTCTGCTTGGGGTTTGTTGACTATTTTGGATGTTTTATTATTTTGTTCAAATTTGAAAAAAATGCCATTTAAAAATTATTTATTTATTTGTTTTGACTGCATTGTGTGTTTTGGCTACATTTAGGCTTTCTCTAATTGTGGTGAGCAGAGGCTACTCTCTAGCTGCAGTGCTCAGGCTTCTCCTTGTGGTGGCTTCTCCTGTTGCAGAGCAGGTTCTAGGGGGTGCTGGCTTTAATATGTGGCTCACGGGCTCAGTAGTTATGGCACATGGACTCAGATCCCTCATGACTTGTTGGATCTTAGTTCCCACTCCAGGGATTGAACCATGTTCCCTGCATTGGCAGGAGGATTCTTAACCACTGGGCTACTAGAGAAGTCCCTCATTATTTTTAAAAGTATTTTTTTCCTCCCCACCCTAGCTTTCTTTGGAGGCTCCAATTAAACATACTCTAGAATGTATGATATTGATCCATAGGCTTATGGATGATCTGTTCATCACTTCAGTCTATTTAATCTCTGTTTCACTGTGGATAGTTTCTATTGCTGTGTCTTCTGGTTCACCAGCTTTTTCTTCTACAAGTCTAATATGATGTTACTTATTCTATTCATATATTGTATTTTTCATGTTCAGTTCAGTTCAGTTCAGTCGCTCAGTCACGTCCGACTCTTTGAAATCCCATGAATCGCAGCACGCCAGGCCTCCCTCTCCATCACCATGTCCTGGAGTTCACTCAAACTCACGTCCATCGAGTTGGTAATGCCATCCAACCATCTCATCCTCTGTCATCCCCTTCTCCTCCTGCTCCCAATCCCTCCAGCATCAGAGTCTTTTCCAAAGAGTCAATATTAATTTGGGGCTTTTTTATATCTTTCATTACTCTGTTTAAAAACCCTTATATGACTGTTCTATCATCTCTGTCATTTCTGGGTCTATTTCTATTGATTTTTCTTTCTCCTGGTGTGGATCATATTTTCTAGCTTCTTTATATGATTGATAATTTCTGGTTCGATGAAAAAATTCTAAATTTCACACTGTTAGATGCTTATTTTTTGTATTCTTTTAAATGGGATTTATTTGGAATCCAATTATTTAGAATCAGTTTGATTGTCTTTAAACTTGGTTTTTAAATTTGTCAAGCCAGGTCCAGAAAAGTTATTAATTTATAAATTTGGCTTCATCACTAAAGAAATACCCTGCTGAGGAACACATCCATGCTCTGTATGTTAGGAGATATTTTCATTCACGGTGGTAGGAGTGAAAATGAGATAACTGGTTTTCAAGAGTTTTCTTGAAAACTCTTCTTGGGCTCAAGAGTCTTCTCATTTTTTTCCAGTAATACTTCTGAGGTATACAGGCAAAAAAAAAAAAAAAAGTCTGATTTTGAATGAAGTAACAACCTTAAGTTTAGGATTAATCCATAAAATAATTGACTTGTACTTTTAAAAGTGCTGAGGTTGTGAAATATGCAGAAAAACTATGGAACTTAACTTTTTCCATATTAAAAGAAACAAGACAACAAAATGCAATGAATGTTCCTGTATTGGATATTGGACTGAGGGAAAAAAGATCTAATGGATATTGGAGCAATTGCAAAATTTGATTATTATGTGTGGGCTAGATAATAGTAATATGACAGTTTTATCTATTTTTATGCTTGTGCTGTAGTTGAGTAAATCAGTGTTCTTAGGAAATGCACGCTGAAGTATTTAGCGGTAGAGGTATGCAACGTTCTTTCAAAGGGCTTAAGACATTAGGCACATTCACCTGGACATGCACACAGACACGAGGAGCACAAGCAAGCAAATGATAAAGCAAACTGAAGGAAGTGTAAGTGGTTGTTGAATCTGGGTAATAGATATGTAGGAATTGCTTGTATCATCCTTGTAAATTTACTGAAAGCTGAAATTATGTGAAGAAAAAGATTACTAAAAGTGAATTGGCTGAAGCACACAGGATTGAGTTTCTTTTTCTTGCTAAGTGTACGTTGGTTAACCTCTTGGGAGAGTTGATGGGCTTAATCTAAACGTAGGGAAAATGGAATGATTTATTATACTCTCCTGAAACCTCCCCCTTTCTGAATCAAATTTAAGTTACAGACCAGAAGCTCTCTGATGCCAGGACTGATATGATAGTAGCTTATCTTTGTCAGTCAAGGAGACGGTCTGCTCCATGCCTTCATGTCATTCCCCATTACCAGCAGCATGAAATTGATCCCGAAAAAGATGACATTAGAAATTGCCGCTCTTTCTTCCTGGAGTCATTCATCATGAGCTTTACTAGCAAAATGTTCCCAAATTCTTAGTGTAGCCTCATGAAACCAGAGCTGACTTCTTGCTAAATTCCAATATTAGTCACAGTTCTGTGGTCACGGTCTTTTTGGATTTTTTGGTTTTGTTTGTTTTTTTGTTTGTTTAATAAAAAATTTCTCATGGCTCTAACAGTTTATTTTGGGTGGAGACTTGCAGCCAAGGGAGAAGAAGAAGGGAGGATTGTTTGCTATCCTCCATTTCAGGTGACCATGGAAAGCACTAGAGGGGAAACAAATCTCCCCGAAATTGGTAGCAGTTTTCAAACTTGGTCAAGTGGGAATAATGTGACCAGTGTTATAAGTGAGTGGATACTTCTCAGAGAAGATGGGAACATGGGGGCAGGGAAGACCATGTGAAAGGTGAAACAACGCATCATGAGTCACTCACAGCTTCACTCACCTAGTCCTGCTTACAGATAGCCCCAGAGTCCCTTTTGTCTTTGCTTGTTAACAGAGAAGAATGTATCTGATCTCCATGTCTTGTCCAGATGATTAATGGAGATGCTACTGCAGGGATAAATGCTGCTTATTTCTGTGCATCTTTGGCATCAAGTAGCACCTGCTCAGTTACCAAGGAGTTTTATCTTACAATCAGTAAATAAAGCTGAGGTGAAGTGAGTCAGCGTCCTGGACTCATGGCAGTGTTTAACAAAGCAGGAAACTGAGCTGCAAAAAGGATGCTTGATTTCTTTGATCAGCTTAAACATTGCCTTGGTTAGAATCACAGATTGTTACAACCTGCAGATCATGCCATGAACATTGTCATCCCTAACATGTAAACCACTAATTAGTTCCAGATGAATTGATAGAGTAACTATTCATAGAGCTGGTCCTAAATAAATGTATGCTCTCACACTTTGCCCCCATGTCCTTGGCGGGACTCTTGTGTCACTTATTCCTTCTTCTTAGATTTAGTCTTGTTATAAGACATAACCTGAGATTTAAAATTGAGCTCTGGAAAGATTTATTTAAGACTGAAGATTTAAAGGGAAGTGGTCAAGCATTGACCTAGGTGATTTTAAATAATTTAAAATCTCTTGTCAGTCTGCAAACCTCCTATAAGCGTTATTACTCCTATTTTAGAAATGAGGAATCTGAGGTAGATATTGAAAAGATAAGGAGTTTGACCATGGGCAAACAGGTAATCACTGATTCAATGAACATGAACTTGGGCGAATTTTGGGAGATAGTGGAGGACAGGGAGGCCTGGCGAGCTGCAGTCTAGGGGAATTGCAAAGAGTCAGATATGACTTAGTGACTGAACAACAAGAAGAAGCAGTTAATATATGGAAGAAGTAGGACACAAGCCCAGTTCTTTGTGTTTTCAAGAGTTGCCAAGGGTACTGGCTTGTGAACTTGCAAATTTCCCATCCTTCCCATAAAACACTGCCCCCCAATTCTGCCTCTCCTTTGTTCAGCAAATATATCTTAAATACTCTACATGCCAGGTACTAGGTCGGGTGTTGGGGATTTGGAAGAATTTGTAAGTTTTATGAAAGGAAAAAATGTATGATGATAGAAAATACTCGTATAGGATAGTGGGGTTTTCTCTAATTTAGTTAAAGATGAACTTCTGAGTTGGTGACTTAGAGACCTGAGACTTCAAGGTTGGGAAGAAGGAAGCCATGCAAAGCCCTGAGCTGTGAGCATTCCAGGCCAAGGACAAGCAAAGGCAAATGCCTTGAAGCTGGAAAGGGGGGAATCTGTTCAGGGAACTGATACAAGACCAGCAGGATAAGCATGGAGAAAGGGAGTGATAAATGTGTGCTGGCATTTGAGAGTGAGGCTGAGCAACGTTATGGAAGTCCTTACTGGATGTCGTTGCACTCCAGGAGCATGAGGCCGGAGTCACATAACATGGCACCAGAAGCTCCAGTGGGTGCCAAGGTTCAGCTTTTTATTGCCAGTCAATCTTCTGTACTGCCTTAAGTTGGTTTTGACTTTTTGCTGCAGCCTCTCTTGCTGATTTTAAGGACAAATGACTGTTAGTTGAGTAGAGAGATCCTAAGATAATCACCATGCTACTTTCTTTAAAATATCTACCACCAAGGACAATTTGTATCAAATGTTTCTGTAACTCCTGATTTTGTTTTAGTTCCTGAACAGCCCATCATGGTGATACAAGGCTGAGAAGATGAGCATTTCAGCAGGTTGCTATCTCCAATCCCACCTAGTTCTTTGTACCTCAGCAAGTTCAATTAAGTTTTAAAAGCTTTGTCATATAGACCATGGGGATTTCAGATCGTCATGCATTTTCGTGTGTTTTGTATATTTTTTGTTCTTCCTGGAATACTATCTTCTGTACTTTGCCTTTTGGCATCCATGAAAACTGTTTCTTATCAACTTTTTTTGTAAGACTCACTTTATCTGAGAAAGAATTACACCATCTAATTCTGTTCTTTGAATATACCTCTATTATTTCCCTTAACAAATTTTAACTCTTCACACACATGGTTCATGTCCTCTGATAAATAACGTCTGAGCTCATCTGAGGCTGCTGACCTTGTCTCATTCATCCTTGCCCCTCTAGCACTTCACTCAGTATCCAGCACAAAATAAACTCAATAAATGCTAAATGAAATGAGTGCTTAGTGAAAGTTCATGCTCTGCCATTAACTTGAAATTTGATGCATGGTCTTAGGTGACTCATCTACTTTTCTCAGGGGCCTCAGTAAGTTATCTCATTTATAATGCTGCATTTGAGTGGATTATATAATTTGTAATATTAGTAGTATTGAGTACTTACCCTGATTGAGTACTTCCGCTGTGCACCCTCTTTGTTAGGTGCTGTATATGCATTATCTCAATGGATCCCTACGTCAGCTTCATGAGGTAGCTGTCACTGTCATTCTCATTTGACAGATAGGAAGCTGAGATCCAGGGATCAAAAGTGATTTGTGCAAAATTGCACAGGATAGTGGAATTTGGAACAGATCGGAACTGAGTTTGTTGGATTCTATAGCCCATGCCCCAAGTATCTGCTGCATCATTTTCAGTTCTCTAAACTAGTGAGTAAAGCACCCTGATGACAACATTTCTGCATTCTTTTTTTTTTTTGATGTTGGCAACGCTCAAACCACTGTAGTGATAATTTTGTTTGTCTGTCTGTCTACCAAGAAAGGTGAGAAAGCAGAGTCTCTCTTAGGCTCACAGTTGTGAGTCATTAATAGGTTATTCTGAAAATTGATTCTAAAGTGAGCTTTTGAGGAAGGCTGCATTCCTTTGCCAGGGCTGGTCCATCTGCTAAGAGAATGATGAAAGACTAGCACCACACAGGGAAGGCGAGATGATCTGAGACCCCAGGAAACAGGGTTCTGGGGGTAGTGAGAGCAGTAGGTGGAATTGAAGAGTGAGGGTAGAGGGCTTTCAGCAATGTAATCAGCTTTAAATGCAGAGTTTGAAACAAAAAAGAATTCAACACTGGAGCTTGATTATATTTAACCAGTGGGTATTTAATATCATGCCTCTACATTTTAATTCTGGGAAGAAACATGGCTCAAGTTACAAATCTCACAGAAATGACTAGGGAGGCCTGGGACACGAGACACCCAGGTGGGAGGCGTCTGTCACCAGAATACAGCCAAACCAGTCAGCACCTGGCCTGAGTCATGGCTGTCAGTCTGCCTTGATGGGTTCTGTCTATTCAACCACCTTAGGGAGGACAGATGTCATGGAGCGGGGAGGAGTAACATGGTGTCATGGGGATGTAGTTTAGTAACATATCAATGGCATAGGGTCCCATCTTAGGACTGAGGGGCAGCTGTAATTCCCATCTTAGGACTGAGGGGCAGCTGAGCCTTACAGGGTGGAGAGGTGGACAAGGAAGACCCAATAATTCATGTGTGAATGAGTGGAGAGACTACTGTGTCTTCTAACTCCTGGCCAAGCACAGAATGACCCACACTGCTGTGAAGGTTAGACACCAAACTAAAGGTCTAGTTAGAAGAATTGACTGAAGCCTGGGTGGTCTCCCTGCCTATTCCCTGCATTCTTTCTACATCCTCCCAGGCTGCCCACAGGTCATTGCAAAAGCTCATCCTTACTTGATTCTTGAAGGTCTGCTTTTGGTGGTGTTGATTGTTTTGAGTCAAGGTTACCTATAATTTTCTGATTTACTAAAGAACTTTCACACATGCTCTCTCATGGCAATCCTGAGACAGTTTTTGTTTTCTGTTCCCACTTCATGTATGAGGAAAACGAAGCTCAGAGAAACTCGATGACATACCCAAGATCACAGGTGAACAACCACTATTTTTAGGAAAGAATGAAAATTGTTTAAATCTTTAGGTTTTCTTTTTTTTTCAGTGTGGCCAATATTGACCTTTAGAGTTCCTTCCTGAGCAAAGGTTGTGCCATACTCTGCTGAACTGACCCTGTCCCCCTGCCCTGCTTCTATCAGAAAGTATTAACTGGCTATCCAAGCCTCAGAGATTTTTCTATGAAATTTAGTATGTGAGAGCTCCAAGTTCATAAACTGCTGATAATTTCTCCCCCCAAAAGAACATTTTTATTAGAATGACCATAAAATTTCTTGTCCAGTTTGGCACATATTTGAAATTAAAATGAGCAACAAAAATAATTTAAATGATATGATTTTGAAATATTGACTAGGTGAAACAGTAATACAAAGTTCTTAAAGTAAAAATAACACATACCAGTTAAGATAAACCAAATCTTTTAAAATGTATATTGATTGTAGGAATACTAAAAATAACATGCAAAATAATTATTCTTGGTATTTATTCACACACTTTATAAGCAATTTCTTAGCCAAATGTTTCTAATTTTGTCACTGTCACTCATATTTCCCCGAAAGAAAATAGTTTTGTTTACTTATCTTTTTTTTAATAATCGATAAGAACTGTTTATTACTGACTCTTTCAAAATGGCAGTCCATATTCATGGCCTGTATCTGTGCTTTTATTCTTTTGTTAGAGGATTTCTTCTTAATCTGTTCCTGTGAGCTCCTCCTATGTAGGAATGATTGTATATAGAAACTGCCATGTTTTGCAAATATTTTCCAAACATAGTTAAGAAAATAGTTTTAATATGGCCATATTATAATTTTTAAAGAGCTCGAAGACTTCTTCACAGCATCATTTTATAGTTACTAACTTTGAAAAACGTTTTTTGACACAGAAGAAAGTTATTTTCTCATAGACATAAAATCCTCAGTGAGAGGTTGTATTCCATGCAGTCATTCAAAGACTCAAGCTAATGAAGGCTAGGGAGTTGAGCTTGTCTCTTTCTTCTGTCCTCCTTGGTTCTGCCTGTTGTAATGGGACAATTGGAGTCAAGTCCTGCTTTTACCGATTTTTCCTTCAAATATTTGAGGACAACTCTCCAACTTCTCCTGAGGTTTACCTTTCCAGACTAAACTGTTGCATCTCATTCAGTCATTCCTCATTTTGACATGGCTTGCAGTTCTTTACCTTATAACACACAGTCCTTTAAAGGCACTCTCCTTTTGACTTTTGATACATTTGAAAAGAGATGAGAAGGACAGATGAGAGAAACAAAGCTCAGTGAGACTATTGCTTTCTGTGTGCTTATGCAGCGTTTTTCACTCCTATCAGATTGTAAGATGTGAGACGGCCAGAACTGCCTGTCTTGTTCATTTTATTGTCCTCAGCCCCTTGCATAGTGCCTGGAATCATAGATTTCCAATACACAATTATTCAGTCATTAAATAGGTAACTACTTATGTCACTGTCTGTTCATTGGCTAGCTACTGATCAGGGCTGGGAACCAAATTTCGAATCACCTGGTTCTGTTGAGATTTTTCAGCATTCTGTTTTCTTTTTCTTTTCTTTTTCCCATCTTTCTTGTTAATCTCCCTGCTTCCTACCCGCTTTCCCTCCCTCCCTTCCTTTTTCCTCTCCCTCTTGCCATTGTTTTTCCCTGTCTCTCTCTTGAATTCCTTCTGATCTTTGGAGATATATAGAGACTTTAAAAATACAAACTAATGAACTCATGAGAGCATGTGAGTTTAAATGCTACCCATACAATTTCAGGAAAATACTGTCCTCTGGGCTTCACATGATTTTTCACCGGAGATGAATTCCAATATGTGTAAAGACTCGAACTAGGATAGAGGTGCTTTACCCTTTAATTCCTAGGTTGCTGTGGAGCTGTTTCCCTTGGTGAGTGGGTATATGCTTGTGCACGTGTTAGCATGTGTGTGGTGAGTAATATATGAATTAAGTGTGACTTTATGGGGTACAGAGTGAGACCTGTGCCTGGGATCCAGACTACTCATCTCTACAGAGCAAGGGTTACCAAACACCGGTTTGTGGGGCCAGCAACAAAACAATTACCTGATGCAACTGTAGATTCTGGGGCCCCCATTTTATACCTCCAGAATTCAAACTTTCATGGGTTTAGGAATTTTTATTCTTAACAAGCAGTTCTGGTAATTCTTCTCTACAAGCTGGAGAGAAGACTGGATGTTTGCTCTTTTGTCCAGGATGTTAACTAGGGAAAATCAGCCCTAGAAGGAATTTGTTGATGTAGAGAGAGGTGCTTGAAGTGAGAAGTAGGTTTGCAAAAATATCAGGTGACAGATTTCTACAATGAAAGGGCACAAAGGAATGAATTAGAAGTATTTCAGAGGTCTAAGGCCATTTAACTGGGGGCAAATGGCAATGCTTATCCAAATGACTGGCACCTGGAAGCATCCGCATACTGCACAGTAAAACAATTCACGTTAATATGACAAGTAGACATTTAAAATCTGAGCAGTTAAAAAATGTACGCAGGTACCTCTCTTTTTAAAATAGAGTCATTAAAAGGAGTGATGAATTAATTAGCATAGAAAGAGGTCCACAACTTTAAATGTGAAGGGTCTGCTAAGATTTTAAAACTTTAGAGAAACGGGAAGAGAAACTAAGACAACTTTGTTAGAGACTGCCTTTTCTGGGAGAGAAGAGGCCTCGGGATTGGGAAGCTAACAGCAGTCTTCTGTGATGTCTCCTGTGTTGTATTTATTGACTCCTGTGGTGGGTCCACAGATGTTTGCTTTATGATAATCCATCTAGATCCATGTTTGTGTTGTCTGCACCTTCCTAATTGTGTGTTATCTTTCTCAAAAATTACTTTAAAGGCATTGCTACAAAAATAGCCAAGTGTTGAAGTTTGCACAGCAACATTTTAATCCTTCAGTTGTCTGGAAAAATTTCTTTAGGATGAATGCCCCAGTCTAGCTTCTTATTAATTCCTGGAACAGAAACTTTAAATGTTTACATTTGTTCATAATTCATAGGATTAGGTTTTATTTTAAGCACTTGGCATTAGGAATCTCTTGAAAATAATTTACTGGTTTAATAAAAGGTACTTACACTCTAGAACTGAACCAAGATTCTTTGGCTTATAACCAGTCCTTGGGTTTTCGATCACTCTGTTTGGTTTTTCATTAAAATTAATTTCTCCCATTGTATTTTTTTAATGTTCCACTTTAGTTCTAAAAGTTTATAGGTCCATAGCACTGTGTGCTTTACAAGCAGCTTTATCTGCATGCTTTGATTTGATTTGGTATATAGAGTATTTCTCTAAGGCAGTAGAGAAATCATCACTAATCTCTCTTGACCCAAGACTGCATCTGTGAAGCAAGTGGGATTAATTTAGCTATTGTCTGTCATATGGCTAATGATGGGTGGGATTGGGAATCAAGCCCAGATCTTATGAATGTAAATGCAGTGCTTTATCCATTACGTGGATGATTATTTAAAAAAAAAAAAGGCAAATATTTTCCAAATTAATTTGCCCTCTACTTTTGTGGCTCATGATTTTATTTTTTGGATTAGGGCCCTTGGTGGAGTAAGTTTCCCCAGCTTTGGAAACAAGAGGGCCCAGTTGTCATTATTTAGTTCTACTTTATAAATAAACAAATAATTGCTTAATGAAAACAAAAATTCCATTCAGTTATAATTTACATACTGATAAGTGTACATTGGCATGCTGCTCAATTGATTTTTTTTTTAATTTTATTTTATTTTTAAACTTTACAATATTGTATTAGTTTTGCCAAATATCAAAATGAATCCACCACAGGTATACCTGTGTTCCCCATCCTGAACCCTCCTCCCTCCTCCCTCCCCATACCCTCCCTCTGGGTCGTCCCAGTGCACCAGCCCCAAGCATCCAGTATCGTGCATCGAACCTGGACTGGCGACTCGTTTCAATGCCATTCTCCCAAATCTCCCCATGCTCTCCCTCTCCCACAGAGTCCATAAGACTGATCTATACATCAGTGTCTCTTTTGCTGTCTCGTACACAGGGTTATTGTTACCATCTTTCTAAATTCCATATATATGCATTAGTATACTGTATTGGTGTTTTTCTTTCTGGCTTACTTCACTCTGTATAATAGGTTCCAGTTTCATCCATCTCATTAGAACTGATTCAAATGTATTCTTTTTAATGGCTGAGTAATACTCCATTGTGTATATGTACCACAGCTTTCTTATCCATTCATCTGCTGATGGACATCTAGGTTGCTTCCATGTCCTGGCTATTATAAACAGTGCTGCGATGAACATTGGGGTACACGTGTCTCTTTCCCTTCTGGTTTCCTCAGTGTGTATGCCCAGCAGTGGGATTGCTGGATCATAAGGCAGTTCTATTTCCAGTTTTTTAAGGAATCTCCACACTGTTCTCCATAGTGGCTGTACTAGTTTGCATTCCCACCAACAGTGTAAGAGAGTTCCCTTTTCTCCACACCCTCTCCAGCATTTATTGCTAGTAGACTTTTGGATCGCAGCCATTCTGACTGGCGTGAAATGGTACCTCATAGTGGTTTTGATTTGCATTTCTCTGATAATGAGTGATGTTGAGCATCTTTTCATGTGTTTGTTAGCCATATGTATGTCAATTGATTTTTACCAGCTGTACACAACCTTGCAACAAGCACACAGATCAAGAAATACAGTGTTTACCAACACCCCAGAAATTTCCCTCGTGTCTGTTTCCAATCAGTATCCACACCCTAAGGTTAATCACTGTCACGACTTTTAACCCTATGGATCAGTGTTGTCTGTTTTTGTACTTTATATGAATATAGTCATACAGGCTGCATTTTTTTGTGTCTGTCTTCCCTTGCTCAGTGTTATGTATGTGAGATTCACCCACATGGCTATTTGTACTTGGAGAATATTTATTCTCTTTGCTGTCCAGTGTGACTTTATCATAATTTGTCTGTCGACTTGTTGTTACGTCGCTCAGTCATGTATAATTCTTTGCAACCCCATCAACTGCAGCATGCCAAGTTTCCCTGTCCTTCACCATCTCCTGGAGTTTGCTCAAACTCATGTCCATTGAGTCGGTGATGCCATCCAACCATCTCATCCTCTGTCGTCCCCATCTCCTCCTGCCTTCAATCTTTCCCAGCATCAGGGTCTTTTCCAACAATTCAGCCCTTCACATCAGGTGGCCAAAGTACCAGAGCTTCAGCTTCAGCATTAGTCCTTCCAGTGAATAGCAAGGGCTGCTTTCCTTTAGGATTGACTGGTTTGATTTCCTTGCAGTCCAAGGGGCTCTCAGAGTCTCCTCCAGCACCATGGTTTGAAGGCATCAATTCTTCAGCGCTCAGCCTTTTTTATTGTCCAGCTTTCATATCCGTACATGACTATTGGAAAAATCATAGCTTTGACTATACTGACCTTTGTAGGCAAAGTGATATCTCTGCTTTTTAATATGCTGTCTAGGTTGGTCATAGCTTTTCTTCCAAGGAGCAAGCATCTTTTAATTTCATGGCCACAGTCACCATCCACAGTGATTTTGGAGCCCAAGAAAATCAAGCCTGTCACTTTTTCCGTTGTTTCCCTATCCATGCGCTATGAAGTGATGGGGCCAGGTGCCATGATCTATGTTTTCTGAATGTTAAATCAGCTTTTTCACTCTCCTCTTTCACCTTCACCAAGAGGCTTTTTAGTTCCTCTTTACTATCTGCTGTAAGAGTGGTGTCATCTGCATATCTGAGGTTACTGATATTTCTCCTGGCAATCTTGATTCCAGCAGTGCTTCATCCAGCCTGACACTTTGCACAATGTACTCTGCTTGTAAGTTAAGTAAGCAGGGTGACAATATACAGCCTTGATGTTCTCCTCTTCCAATTTGGAAACAGTCTGTTGTTCCATGTCTGGTTATAACTGTTGCTTTTTGACCTGCATACAGATTTCTCAGGAGGCAGGTAAGGTGGTTTGGTATTCCCATCTCTTTAAGCATTTTCCATGGTTTGTTGTGGTCTATACAGTCAAAGGCTTTAGGATAGTCAGTGAAGCAGAAGTAGATGTTTTTCTGGAATTTTCTTGCTTTTTCTATGATCCAACAGATTTTGGCAACTTGATCTCTGGTTCCTCTACCTTTTCTAAGTTCAGCTTGTACATCTGGAAGTTCTCAGTTCACATACTGTTGAAGCCTAACTTGGAGAATTTTGAGCAATACTTGCTAGTGTGTGAAATGAGTGCAGTTGTGTGGTAGTTTGAACGTTGTTTGGCATAGTCTTTCAACTACTGATGAGCATTTGGTTGGTTTTCATGTGGAGGTTAGTACCTCTAGAGTACAATGATCATTCTAGTCCAGGTCTTTTGGTGAGAAGATGTACGCATTTCTATTGGGTGCACATTTACAAGTGGGATTGCTAGGTCCTAGCTTATGTCTATGTGTTCTTATTTAACAGATACTGGTGAAAAATTGACACTCCTACACACCCCCTCATAGCCAGGTTGGGAGAAGGAGAGGAAGACAACAGCTATCTGGATTAAGATAATCAGATTCTCTCTTAGGAGACTGGACCATAGACCTGGTGGAAAGTCACTAGTGGGTTTAAGGGATTCTAGAAGTAGACATGAAGAGTCAATGAGCCAGGTTCGCAGCAGAATACTAGCTTCCAAAATCAAGGTACCAGGGCTGCCCAGACTTCAGACTTGTCTCCTAGCTCCGCTCCTGACAACTGCAGAGATGCTTCATTTTCTATATTGAGGTCCAGGAGGTGGTGTCTCTACAGCAAACCCCAGCGGTTTAATTTACCTAGATTGCCTGCACTCCCATACTTTCAACTAATATATTGTTGGTGTTAAAACAGTTAAGACCCATTTGTTGGATATTGGGGTTCTATATGGTTCCTAATCACATTTTGGTACTGGGAAATTTAAAAAGAATCAGTCAATGTTCCTTTGACAAATACCATGACTGAAGTAAGTGCAAAGAACACTGCAAACAAAATAAGGAAGTGGCCAGGTCTATCAGGGATGAATATACTGTGAGATTAATGATGTTTAAGAGTCAGGGTATCTCACTTGTTTAAAACCTGTCCTAAGAGTACTCATCATGTTTCTGTAGAGCTTTTCATGCACAGGTAGAGTATTTCAACTGAAATTTAGTGATTGTTTATCTTATTTTATTTTTAAAGAGTCTCCCTCCCTGCACTGGTTTATCCTGTGGGCTCTGCAACACCTGGATCTTCCCCATTATGGGGAGTGTAGAAAAGACTTCAAAGAGGAGGAGCCCTTGAGTTGAGTCTTGAAGCACAAAGAGGGTTTTCTCAGATGCTTAAGGGCTGGTAGGCTGGGCCAGGCCATGAAGATAGTGTGTGTCAAGGCACAAGTCATGACTGCGTGAAACCAATGTGATTTTTTGAAGACAAGTAATAGTTTGATGCTAGAGCTAAGTGGACAATGGCAGGTTGTGGGTAGCACTGTGATGAATAAGGAATCTGAGAAGGTGGCCAAGGACCAGTCAGGGAGACCCACGTATGCCATGATTAAGATCTTGTGTTTGGTTATCCGGTTGCTGGGAGCTGGGGGACAGTTGTCATGACTGAGTGCTGTAAGGCTTTTGTAGATATGCTCCCAGTCATAAGAACACTCAACAGGATCAGGAGTTTTTGCAAATCCTATATCTCTAATTTTGAAGATAAGAGTACTTGGCAAAGGAGAGAGAAGGAAGCAACAGTCTGTATACTTGGAGAGAAAAATGATATGGATGGATGAGGAAAAAACAAAAATTGAAATAGTGTACAAATGCACTTTTAAAAATCATTGAAGCCAGTTTCCAAGATGTTAAGGAGCAAGATTAGAAGGGAGGTAGAGAAGAAGGCCAATACGTGTAGCAGTTACCATTTAAAGCATCCTTTGCCATAGTGGGTCTCCTCTGAGGAAAAGACAGGACACAGTCCAGCAGAAATTAGAGCAAGTGGTTGGAATTTCCCCAGCACCCTCCACACGTGTTTCTGTAAGTGTATGTGCATTAAGAGCTGCTTAGTGTAGGTCAGGGCATGAGGCCCAACATGACAAGAAGGACCTCTTCTCACATGCTCATGTTCTTATGAGCTATGACTCCCCAGCCACTGCTACCACACTCTTGAACAAAATGCAATATAACCCATAGCCAGTCAGCTCTGGGATTTCAGACCTGGCTGTGCATGCCTGTAACCCAAGTGTCTTGGCTGCAGTTACCCTGTCATCCCAGCTCCATAATTCTTATCTTGGCATGAGAAACTTGTAAATTGTATTTGGGGCTAAGACTTCAGAAGCAATAAGTTAAATCCTAGAAATAAGTGTGCAGCATATAGGAGAAATAGGCCTGCAGCATTGTACATGTATTGAAGGAGAAGAGAGTCTCAGAGGATGAGATGGCTGGATGGCATCACCAATACAATGGACATGAACTTGGGCAAACTTTGGGAGATCGTGAGGGATAAGAAGGCCTGGCATGCTGCAGTCCATGGGGTCACAAAGAATTGGACACGACTGGGCAACTGAACTTGACTGATTGTACCTGTGTTTCCATGAAGCTGTTGGATCAAGCAGACACCAAGTAGGTGGTTGCCCCAAATGCGTCCACTGGTATAGTTCACATATTAGGGAGGAACTTCTTGGGCTGCATGAGTGAATACCCATGGAAGCACAGCAAAGATCATGACCTAAGTCCCACACATAGAGAAGAGTTCTCCTTCATGGTGCTCTATGCTTAGTATGAGAAAACGTGCATTCAGTTTTGTTGCTAATGAAGCCCCCTCCAAATGGGAATAGTTGCTCTCTATTTCCTGTATCTGAAATCAGCTAACACCAGCTAGTCCGGGCAAAGAGATCCCAACAGATGGGGAGGAATTGTAGCCTTCTTGTCTTTGCCTCCATTCTCTCCTCCATGGTCTTACAGTATCAACCTTGTGTATTTATTCCATGTATTTTTCTACAATACAAGAGATGGGGTCAAGGTGTGATCCAACTGAAGTTTGCATTAGCTCAATGAATCAAACATTTCTTGGGCTTCTTGCAAGGCTATTATAAAGCCACTGAAAGATTTTCTATCCCACTTTAGAAGTAGTGATGTATTTTATTTTCCCGGCCTCTGAAATCACTGTGGACGGTGACTGCAGCCATGAAATTAAAAGATATTTGCTCCTTGGAAGAAAAACTATGACAAACCTAGGCAGAATATTAAAAAGCAAAGAGACCAGTTTGTCAACAAAGGTCCATATAGCCAAAGCTATGTTTTTTCCAGTAGTCATGTTACTGATGTGAGAGTTGAACCATAAAGAAGGCTGCGCATGGAAGAATTGATGCTTTCAAACTGTGGTGCTAGAGAAGACTCTTGAGAGTCCCTTGGATAGGAAGGAGATAAAATCAGTCAATCCTAGAGGAAATCAACCTTGAATGTTCATTGGAAGGACTGACACTGAAGCTCCACTACTTTGGCCACCTGATGCGAAGAGCTGACTCATTGGAAAAGACCTTGATGCTGGGGAAGATTGAAGGCAAAAGGAAAAGAGGGGGATGGATGACAAGATGGTTAGACAGCATCACTGACTCAGTGGACATGAATTTGAGCAAACTCTAGGAGATAGTGAGAAGCAGGGAGGCCTGGTGTGCCGCAGTCAATGGGGTCACAAAGAGTTGGACATGACTGAGCAACTGAACAACAGCATCCCACTTGTCAGGGCAGGGAAGCCAACTTACTGCTTGTAAGCTAGGGGATGTAGACTAATTTTTCTCTCTGGTGTCTTTCTTGGATTCTTTAATTCAATGCCAGTAATCACTCTCCAAGCCCATGATCCAACTTGTTTCTACCAGGACAAGAAAACCAAGGATGAAGCCAAGATATTAAATGTGATTAAGATTTTTATCCATGGTCAGATCATGAGAAGAGTGGAATTACCATCTTCTCAACCCAATTGTTTCATAGATAAGGAAACTGAAGCCCAGAGGAGTCATGCAGTATACTTAGAGTCACAAGAGTATTTAATGAGAAACTCAGGATATGTACCCAAGTCATCTCATTCCTTACTCCATCTTCGGTTACTCCACTACACAGATGAACTTTATCCTTGAAAACCACTGTCTTCATTTTCAGGAAAGCACAATATCTCATCCTTCCTCCTTCTTTTACATACTGTGTACACCTATTTAGTCTCCATCCTCTGTTCTGTGAAAGCTTGTCTCTCAAGAAAGCTTACTTTGGAGGTATCTACACAAGCGACACCCTTCCCAGGCATATATACATGGAAAGACTTATTCTAATACAAGGCTTTGAGCAATGCACTCATTGCAGAGCCTCAACATCATGTCACAGATAGTCACTTCCTTGGCCTGTGTGTAAATCCAACCTAATAATGACAATATTTGCAGCTGCCCCTAATATAAAGAACATTTGTACTGGCAAATTTTCTTAAAAGGTGGGCAATGTGAAGGAAATGTGTATTTCTGGGAAACACCATCCTGAAGTCCCAAGGAAGAACAATGCTCCTTCTTTCCAAAACATTGCTGAATTACTCTCCAAGTGAGTTCTGAGATCAAGTTCTGAAAATGTGTATTTCACAGTCTTTCTTGGGATGCCCTTGTGTCAGACAATGCTTCACTGTTTTAGAGAGAAAAAGCATTCCTGTTACCAGGTAAGCCACTCCTACACACTTCATGGAACATGTTGGAAAGAGGCAAATCACCATTCATTCAGTTTATTCCTCAGCTCCTTAGGGACTGACTCTGCATCAGGGCTCAATACTGAATGGAAGATTTCAAACCCCAACTTGAATTGGTCAGGAAATGGGGTTCCTACTCAGGCTAAAGGAGCCATAGGTCCTAGGTACTGGAGGAGGTGATATGTACAAGTTATTGAATTCTCAGGGACTGTGAATTCAGAGTCCTAAAGATACTGTCTGGGGATTAGCAAGATCTAAATGGTAGAGAGACTATAGTCCTGGCAGAGATCATTCAGAAAAAAAACATAGAGATGACAATTTATGTAGGCATACATAAGGACACGTGGCTTATAATCAGCCTGTGTACTGTGCTTAGTTCCTCAGTCGTGTCTGACTCTGCAACCCCATGGATTGTAACCCATGAGGCTTGTGGGTTGCCGTGCCCTCCTCCAGGGGATCTTCCCCACTCAGGGATCGAACCCAGGTCTCCCACCTTGCAGGCAGATTCTTTACTGTCTGAGCCACCAAGGAAGCCCATTAATTTGCCTATTGTATTCCATCAATAAAGGCTGGGAAGACTCACAGAATGTTTTATGCTGAGACAAGAATACCTTTACCACTGAATATAATAGTAACAGTAATAGTTTAAAAGTTTCTTATATTTTATTGGATCTGTGCCACACTTCCATCCTGTCTCTACACCCTTGAATAGATTTTCTTATTTACAACTGTAGTCAGAATCAGATGGGCAGTAACAGAAAGACAAGGGATGAAGTAGTCAAGGAATGAGAATGGAATTGATGATCAACTTTTTCTGAAAAGAAGCTCTTTGTGGTTCAGAATGGGAATTTGAGGCTACTCCAAGATCAAAGGCCCATCTGCCTGACTTCCTGAACCACAGGGCAAAGCCTTTTGACTGAACTGTAAGATACTGCCTGCTGGAGTGAGCAGTACAGTGGGTCCCCATATGATGGGGCTGTGGCCATCTATAAAATCAGGGATGTCTGGGACTAGATTATGCAGCTGTGTACATGCCAAAGAGTAAATAATCTTCCAGAGCAAATAAAATCTGTAACATGGGATAACTCCTTATCCCCAAATACTAACATTATGACAGGACTCCAGTCTATCACTTAATACCAGGAACATAGGAAGTGCTCAGAATCCCAATTGTTACTATAACTAAAATCTTTTTCAAAATCTGAGTTTCCCTTTCCATTTCTATTGAAACAGTAGTGGGATAAGTAGGGGCAATAGAGTCAAGAGATCTGATTTGCCACTTACTAGTTCATGACCTGGTCAACTTACTCCCATCAGCAGATTCACTCTCCTTGTCCATAAGATGTTCACATTAACAATAATATCTGCCACACAGTAAATTCTCAGTGAATATTAGCTTTCTTCTTCCCTCTTATTTGCTTCACAAGCTTCATAAGACAAAGAGATAATTCACATGATCTTATTATTGGAAAGGGACCCTCTTTTCTACATTCCCTAAGAAAGACTGGGTAAGAGTAAAGGCTTCTAGCTAAGAAAAAGTGTTTAATGAAGATAAAAGCTCCAAATCTCTGCTTTGCTCTTGATAGCAAGAGGGATGGGGGAGGGGTTGATGAGCAGATAGCTACGGGTGACAGCAGTTACGACGGGTAACTCTTAGCACTTAACTAAGAGTTTTTGCTTTGGGGACAAGAACTTAGAAGTCTCTCTACTTGGTTTTGGTTGTCCCTTTTGTAAAACACCCGTGGTATCAGGAAAATATGGGAATCTACAAGAGATCAGAGATACAGTCCCTTTTTATAAAGGGTTCATAACTCATTGGAGAAGGCAATGGCAACCCACTCCTGTACTCTTGCCTGGAAAATCCCATGGATGGAGGAGCCTGATAGGCTGCAGTCCATGGGGTCACGAAGAGTCAGACACAACTGAGCAACTTTACTTTCACTTTTCACTTTCATGCATTGGAGAAGGAAATGGCAACCCACTCCAGTATTCTTGTTTGGAGACTCCCAGGGACGGCGGAGCCTGGTGGGCTACCATCTATGGGGTCGCACAGAGTTGGACACGACTGAGGCGACTTAGCAGCATAACTCATTAGAAATAATACAGTGTTGTGTAAACTTCCAAGCAGATCAGGACACCTCTAGTTGCCAAGAGGATCAAGAGAGGAAGATGGAACCTGATAGAGAGGACTGGTGAGATCTAGAGGTCAAATGAGCCTTTACATAGAAATGATCAAAAGTGCTATGACTTAATAAAACAGCAAAAAGTTACTTAAAAGACAGATTCTTTACCCAAACAACTGCTAGACAGTTATAAATGTTTGTTTATTGGTATGTTGATGTAAATTTTTTGTGGAGCCCAGTACCATAACATTAAAAAAAAATCAAACTGTATTTATAATAAAAAAAAAAGGTGGACAATCACAAGCATAAAATAACCAACTAATTTATACATTTTTTGGCGGGGGAGTGACTCAAAATCCAGGAACTTAATTCTTGTCGAAAATGTCACGACAGAGGCGTAAGTGAGCTTCTGGGTCATTGATAAAGAGTTCCCAGGACTGGACAGGAGCTGAAGCTACCCTCTTCTTCATTAAGTTGAGAACTTGCTCCTCTGAATATCATTCTGAAGTATCTGCAGTGGAAGGTGTATCTATGAGGAAATAACACAATTAGTAAATCCCAGGAGGATAGGGAGACATTAATTGTACTCCAGTGATATAAGACCTATCTGGGTAAAGGTTTATTGTTCTTGATGCTCATTTGGTTTGGCTTTCCTAAACTGAATACCCAAAGTGTAGAAACCAAATCTTTCCTACATTCTATTCATGTATTATAAAATGCCTAGAACTGTACAGCACCCTTTGGGCACTTTATGTTTGTTGGAACATAAAGGATTGAATTGCATATAAAGCATTCTGCTTATCTTGTACGAAATTATTCTGATCTAATAATAACCCTTAGCTCAAGGTGTAGCAGCTTTGCTAGCATGGGGTTGACTCCAGAAACTGGCAGCCTAAAGGATTAGGTATAAATGAGATCAGAGTAACATCTGGGGATGGTGGCCATCTGGCTCAAAGAAAGTGAGACCTGTTATTGGGCTGTGGAAACTTGATTGGTTCAAGAACTTCTGTTCTTACTATGCTTCTCCTAGCTATTGGACTCCTACTGTAGCCTCCACACACCAGGCATGCACAGGGCTACATGAAATCCTGAAATAAGTTTGACAGCTTTGGGCCATTTAGCCAAAGAACTCTGCTTAACTCAGTGTTCCTGGCATCTCATGGTCCATTTGCCATTGGTTTCCAAGACTCAGGTTCTGTAAAATCGAATAATAGAGAAGTGTAGAAAGGGATACACTGATCAAGGCTAGGCCATGAGAGGGGGATGGTTGACAACTTTAAGAACTATGTACATGGAAAAAGTATTTACCCCTGCCAAGATATCTTAATGGCCCTTCTTCCAAAAATCACCTTGCTCTTCACTTCCTCAGACTCAGAGGCTTTTTAAACTATTACCAGGCTAAACACCCCTCTCTTTCTTTCTCTTTTTCATAACGTGTATTTATAATGCACTGTGAGTATTCTGAAATTGAAGTGTATTAAATAACATCTGCATCTATATTCATAAAAATTAATATAATATCCTAATTAAATATATAAGTGAAGTATAAGAAATAATAATAAAAATATGTATTTGAACATGTACATTTTTGGGTGCAAGTGAACTGTAAGATACAATTCTCCTTTATAAATAATCAACACCAAACTACAAATGCAGACAGATACAGGTATTTATTTTGGTTACTCAACTATCACAAGTAGTATTGTTATTGGTAATATGATTTTTCTGAAAGGGCCAGTGCATACATGTGTGTGCTCAGTCATGTCCAACTCTTTGTGAAAGGGCCAGTACCTCTTGGTAAATACCAACAAAACATGAAGGTACTCTTCTTTTGATTTGCAAGGTGGCTGCATTCATAGAAAATCAGCATATATTAAAACCAAGCAAAACTACATTTTGTCTATATTTAAATAGGATTTAGGGTGTTAGGGTGTCAACTTGGCTAGTTCTAAACAGTTGTTTCGTCTATGTGGATATCTGGCAAGACATTTGAAACTGTGAGAGATGCGAAAAATTCTTTATTGGAAGGGGCTTCTCCATACCTTGTATAGGAGTTTGCGTCTTTGACCACGTCCTCTGGTGCTAGCAGTGGTCCTCACTCTGCAAACCCACAGTCATCGAGACAATGAAGTGCTGTCCGGCAAATTTTCAAAATGGCCTGGAAATTCAGTTTCCCTTGAAACTTTGTTTTGAGGGTAATTTTTTCATAAAGAAACGTTTCTGGTGCTGGTAATGGAAGTGAGGAGCAACTTAAGAGTTAACTCAGAAATGATTATTCCTAGTCAGAAAAAAAGTTATATTATACACAATTTTAGTCCTTTATAGGGAAAATCTTTTGTGTCTGAAGGCGCCATTTAAATATATTTTGATCATAGTTTATGAAGGAAATTATGTGATATATGAATTTGGGAATGCAAGGAAGTCTTAGGACACGATTTTTAGGAATATCCAGAGTCTTATACAGTAAGTGATGTGTGCATCTTGTCTTGGGTCCCAGAGAGATGTGACTCCCTGAGAATAGGGACTGTCTCATTTCTGCATGGCTTCTACCTCAGATCCTTTCCACATATATATTGCTTGTTAGTATCCAAATTTTGGGGGTACAAATATAGCACGCATGATTAATGAGAAATAATTGGTTAAACTGCGAGATGAACTGTAGAGGTGGGGTGGGTATGGGTTCCTGCTCCAGTTTCTGTCTAAATGCCAATATTGAAGTCACTTGTCCCACCAGAAGTAAGTAGGTTACAGTCCCTCCTTCTTTACTATTGTATGAGCCCTACTTAGAAGCAGCTCCTGTAAAAAAAAATTCTCGGAGAGAAAGTTTTAACCCATGTAATGAGAATGAGAAGCCATTTGTATACACAAAACCGAAACATACTAAGTTAACTAAGTGTGTTTTTGTTTTGTATATGCATTCATTTGTATTATTTTCTAGATTCCACATATAGGTGACATCATACAGTATTTGTCTTTCTCTGCATTTTCAAAGGCTGCAAGTTCTCTTTAAATATGATACCCTATTGACTGTATTTAAGGTAGTCACTTCCCTGCAGCATTATCTCCTAAATGCCCATGACAACTAACTTAGTAGTTACAGAAACAGACTCAGAGATACAGAAAACAAACTTGTGGTTGGTACCACAGGAGAGAAGAAGGGAGGGACAAATTAAGGGTATGGGTCTAATAGATACAAACTATTATGTATAAAACAGATACGCCACAAGGATATATTATATAGTATAGGGAATCACAGCCATTATCTCATAGCAACTTACAATGGAGTCTAGTCTACAAAAATGCTGAATTACCTTGCTGTACACTTGAAACTAACATGGTGTTATAAATCAACTGTGTACTCTAATTAAAAAAAATAATTTTTTAAAAAAGGAAATGCATGTTGGTGACCTGGGGCCTTGCTATGAATAAGTGAGCATTATTACACAGACTACTCTGGGGGCAGGGCAGCAGAAGGATGACACAAAAGAGGAGAAGCAGAACTGAGGATGACACAAAAGAGGAGAAGCAGAACTGGGTCATTGTCCAGCTGCAGTGCTCAGTGAGCTCAGCTGGAATGAGAGACCGGAAATACATGATCAGAGCTCCATGATGCAGGAAGGGCATATTTACACAGAGGTCGATGCACGTCGTTCTCCTTTCGTCTAGAAAGTTGAGTGTTTCCTGAGTTAAAACATCCCTCCAGGTACTGCTGTAGAAAAGGAACAGACAGACCTGGTGTACCTGGTCTGAATAGTGTAGACAAGATGCTGCTGCTCATGTTGAGTTAACCCAAGCAAAGTACATCCCTTTAGTGAATGCTGCCTGATAAAGCTTATTTCTGTCTAGGTCGACTATTTGTTATACAGATTTTAAAGGAAGCAGAGAAGTAAAACTTTTTCCAAAATGATTCAGTAGGTCAATATTAAGTGGTAAAATTTTCTCTAAACTGTAAGCTTCACAAGAGAAGAGGTTGTTAAAAGTAATCTTTATAATTCTCATAGCGTATAATAAAAATGGTCCAATAGACTATACAGTTAAGTATTTGGTGATTCAAATAAAAACAGTAAAGGAGAGAAATAATTAAACTATGCTTTTGGATCCCATCATTCTAAAAATTTCAGGCACTCTAGATTACAAATAGTTATACAAATTATAACACCATGTTAGTTTCAAGTGTACAGCAAGGTAATCCAGAGTCCTCATAAGCGTGTTTCTTGGCTATGAGTCTTCAGTTTTCACATAATATAATGACATCATTTCCAAACTCAAAGTGGGAACAGCAAACAATGTTTTGCATTTATAAACCACATAATCGAATTAACTCAAGAAAGAATACCCATGTTATTGTTGAGAAAATTACTGTCCTGAAATAAATGACTCTTTAGATGCTCTTGGTTCCCTGATTTTCTGTATTGTTTTCGTTGTATTGCCTTATTATCATCGTTACAGCTTTCTTTCTTTCCTTTGGTGAAGGGGATAGCATATGAGGAAGTGTTAGTTTTCCCTGTGGTACCATGTTTTCTAGATCTTTTTCACTGTAAATTGTGGCAAAAGCATTTAGAAGTCACTGGTAGGCAAATACAAAACACTGTAATTTTAATAAATTTCAGCATCAAACAGATACTGTTTAGCCTTTGGAACCAGAGATGAAAGCAGCCATGTATTAGAGGCAAGGTGCTCTTCTTAGCCTCTCTGAGCAAGAATATTTATTTAATAACCGTGAAAGATCTTCTGTCCAGGTACTTCCGTTTATATTTGGTTAGCTGTTTGCAGGTTCCCCATATGGTGGTAAACGTGAGAGTCTGCAGGGCAGGGGCCAAGGCATGTACACTTTTAGACCCTCAACAGTGCAGAAAACCTATGTAGAATTCAATCGAATTGGAGGAGAGAACGGAGAGTCGCTGGCTGGTTTATCACCTTAGTACCTATTCACACAGTAATTTACAGGACATTGTGGGAAATGTATGGGTTCTGGAAGGATAGGTAACTTACTGCATTCTGACATTAGAGATGTAATGGTGTTTAAACTGAAGATATGGTTGACCTGCAGCCCTGTGGTTCTCTAAAGAAAAATACAATGAACTCAGTGTAGTGAAAAATGCCAGAATGTTACATAAATGCTAGCTGTGTGACTCTTAAACTCTTAAAAATATATATATATATATATATATCAGTTAGAAATTCTGATGTCACACATGAAAGAAGTCCAACTCAAACTGGCTTAAATTTAAAGAAACCTATTGGCTCTAGTACCTAGAAGTCCTGGGGGTAGTCTAGAGGCTTAAATCATATATTCAGAAGCAGTTTCTCTGAATCTCTGTCCTGCCTTTCTCTATGTGATGGATTCATCATGAATTGGCCTTCCTTGTGGTATAAAACTGGCTGCAGGAACCTCTAGACTGGTATCTTTTTATAAAATTTATTTGTTTTTAATTCCTTCGGCTGTGTTGGATCTTCATTGCTTCACCGGGGCTTTCTCTAGTTGCGGCAAGTGGGGGCTGTTCTTTGTGTTGTGTGGGCATCTCACTGTGGTGGCTTCTCATTGCAGAGCGTGGGCTCTAGGCCTGTGGGCCTCAGTAGTAGTGGTCCACTGGCTCTAGAGCTCAGGCTCAGTAGCTGTGGTGCATGGGCTTAGTTGCTCCGCCACATGTAGGATCTTCCCAGACCAGGGATCAAACCAGTATTCCCTGCATTGCAAGGTAGATTCTTAACCACTGGCCTGCAAGGGAAGCCCTAGTGTGATATCTTAATACTACCAAATCCATTGGAAGAAAATAAATTCCTGTTTCCAAGTAGTCTGGTCATAATCTCCTTGAGTCTCATAGACTTTGGCTAGAATACATTCTCATCCTTGAACCCATCACTGTGCCCAAACACACTGAATTATGAGCCCCCTTCCCCCTAATTCATACTTTAAAGGCCTAACTGCTGATCCCTTAGAATGTGACTGTGTTTGGTGATATGGCCTTTAAAGTGGTAATAAGATAAAATGAGGTCATATGGGTGGGCTCTCATCCAATACAACTGGTATCTTTATTAGAGGAGAGTAGGACAGATACATGGGTGCATAGGGAGTCCCAGTGGCTCAATGGTAAGGAATCTGCCTGCCAATGCAGGAGATGCAAGTTTGATTCCTGGGATGGGAAGGTCCTTTGGAGAGGCAATGGCTACCCACTCCAGTATTCTTTCCTGGAAAATCCCTTGGACAGAGGAGCCTGGTGGGCTACAGTCCATGGGGTGGCAAAGAGTCAGACAAAACTGAGCAACTGAACACACACACACACACACACACACACACACACACGGATGCACAGAGGAAAGACCATGTAATAACACAGCAAGATGGCTACCTGCAAGCTAAGGAGAGAGGCCTCAGAAGAAATTAAACTTGACAACACCCTGATCTTGGACTTACAGCCCCCAGAATGGTGGGGAAGTACCATTCTGTTGTTTAAGCCACTCCATCTATGGTAGTTTGTTATGACGCCCTTGGTGTTCAGTTGCTCAGACATGTCTGACTCTTTGCCTCAATGAACTGCAGCACACCAGGCTTCCCCATCTTTCATCATCCTCCGGATCTTGCTCAAACTCATGTCCATTGAGTTAGTGATGCCATCCAACCACCGCATCCTCTTTCGTCCCCTTCTCCTCTTGCCTTCAATCTTTCCCAGCATCAGGGTCTTTTCAATGAGTCAGTTCTTTGCATCAGGTGGCCAAAGTATTCGAGCTTCAGCATCAGTCCTTCCAATGGATGTTCATGGTTGATTTCTTTAGGATTGACTGGTTTGATCTCCTTGAAATCCAAAGGACTCTTAAGAGTCTCCTCCAACACCACAGCTCAAAAGCATCAATTCTTTGGTACTCAGTCTTCTTTATGGTCCAACTCTCACATCCATACTTGACTACTGGAAAAAAAAACATAACTTTGACTGTATGGACCTTTGTTCACAAAGGAATGTCTCTGCTCTTTTATATGCTGTCTAGGTTTGTCATAGCATTTCTTCCAAGGAGCAAACGTCTTTTAATTTCGTGGCTGCAGTTATCTGCAGTGATTTTGGAGCCCAAGAAAATAAAGTCTGTCACTATTTCCATTGTTTCCCCATCTATTTGCCATGAAATGATGGGACCAGAAGCCATGATTTTTGTTTTTTGATTGATGAATTTTAAGTCAGCCTTTTCACTTTCCTCTTTCATCTTCATCAAGAGGCTTTTTAGTTCCTCTTCACTTTCTGCCATAAGGGTTGTATCATCTGCATATCTGAGGTCATTGATATTTCTCCCGGCAATCTTGATTCCAGCTTGTGCTACATCCAGCTTAGCGTTTTGCATGATGTACTTTGCATATGAGTTAAATAAGCAGGGTGACAATATACAGCCTTGACATACTCTTTTCCCAATTTGGAACTAGTCCATTGTTCCATGTCCGGTTCTAACTGTTGCTTCTTGACCTGAATACAGGTTTCTAAGGAGGCAGGTAAGGTGGTCTGGTAGTCCCATCTCTTTAAGAATTTTCGACAGTTTGTTGTGATCCACACAGTCAAAAGCTGTAGCATAGTCAATGAAGCAGACGTAGATGTTTTTCTGGAATTCTCTTGTTTTGTCTATGATCCAGCAGATGTTGGCAATTTGATCTCTGGTTCCTCTGCCTTTTCTAAATCCATCTTGAACATCTGGAACTTCTCAGTTCAAGTACAGTTGAAGTCTAGCTTGGAGAATTTTGAGCATTACTTTGCTAGTGTGTGAAATGTGTGCAGTTGTGTGGTAGTTTGAACATTCTTTGGGATTGCTTTTCTTTGGGATTGGAATGAAAACTGACCTTTTCCAGTCCTGTGGTCACTGCTGAGTTTTCTAAATTTGATGTCATATTGAGTGCAGCACTTTCACAGCATCATCTTTCAGGATTTGAAACAGCTCAATTGGAATTCCATCACCTCCATTAGCTTTGTTCATAGTGATGCTTCCTAAGGCCCCCTGGACTTCACACTCCAGGATGTCTGGCTCTAGGTGAGTGATCACACCATTGTAGTTATCTGGGTCATGAAGATCTCTTTTATATAGTTCTTCTGTGTATTCTTGCCATCTCTTCTTAATATCTTCTGCTTCTATTAGGTCCATACCATTTCTGCCCTTTATTGAGCCCATCCTTGCATGAAAAGTTCCCTTGGTATCTCTAATTTTCTGGAAAAGATCTCAAGTCTTTCCCATTCTATTGTTTTCCTCTGTTTCTCTGCACTGATCACTTAGGAAGGCTTTCTTATCTCCCCTTATTAATGTGCTATGGTGCCCCTAGCACATTAATATAAGGACACAGAATACACTTATATGAGCCAATCAGGGCCTAGTCATAGAAATGGGGGTGAGATCAAGCTCTTTCAGTTTTATGGTGGAGAATGAAAAAGAGCCATTTCTCAAAGGAGGTTTTAATTTCTGTCTCAAAATGGATGAGGAATGAATCCTAAGTAGTCAAATTCAGATGCTTCTTATATATTAGGGTGTGCATGCATGCACAGTAGTAACACGAGGAAGATTAAATGAGATGACATATGTAGTACAAGGTCTGGCTTGCGGTAGATGCAACACAAAAAAAGTTCTCATGCTCAGTTGTGTCTAACTCTTTGTAATTCTTTAGACGGTAGCCACCAGGCTCCTCTGTCCTTGCGATTTTTCAGGCAAGAATACTAGAGTGGATTGCTATTTCCTCCACCAGGGGATCTTCCTAAGCCAGGGATCAAACCCCTATCTTCTGTGTCTCCTGCATTGCAGGCAGATTCTTTGCCTGCTGAGCCATCGGGGACTCAAACGTTTGTTGTCTTGTCCTCCCCTTCTTGCTTTCCCTTCTGTTTTATCTCTAATTTCACTGAATTGATTTTATAAGATACCACAACTTTCCAAATTCTCAACACAAGGATCCTATTTTTCTTCATTTTTACATGCTGTTTTTACCCCCTCAAGGAAGTAAGTCTTAAATTTTATCAGGGTTTACTTCCCTTCCTCCTGGTGTTTTAGAATTTTCTAGACAATGAAGATGGTTTTTTTAAGGAAATATATCAATGACTTAGCAGCAGCAGCAGCATATCAAATATCTCTGTACCATAGGGGAATTATCACACCATTGAAAATCAGCTGAAATCTACAAGGATGACTTGTCAACTGGGGCTAATGAAATAAGAAGCAAGTGAGATCTGAAGTTAATCAGGGGTCTCTGTAGGGTGTGTGATTGTCCTGTAATTAAATAAGTGCAGACACACAGAAAAAAATAACCCTTCTATTAATATATAAAGAAATGGGGTTAGGAAATACAAGATTGAGTTCAGTAGATTCAAGTCGTGATTCTGCCACCAAAACTGAGTGATCTCAGTTGAGAGTCTGCTTTGAGTCTCAGTTTGTTTACCTGCTACTTATCTCACCATGTGTTCTAGATGGTTTCCCGGTGAAAGGAAGGGGGTAGGAGAGTAAGAAAGAAGGGTAAGAAAGTAGGGCTGGAGAAAGGAAGAAATTGGCCTTCAAGGCAGGCCTGAAAGAGCTTCAGCCCATTCGTCCATATGCTCTTAAGGGAATATAACCCATCAAGTGCTCCATAATGAGCCATAACAGCACCCAGGCTTTATATCTGTGCCTTCCTCAGTCGCCCAGTGTTGGCTGCACAAGCAGGAGCACCTTAACTCAGGTACCTCTGCAGCCGACACCCGTCCTGAAGGAGCCGATGGCTGGAGGCCGTGCCATGGTTACCTGGCAAAATGATTGTGTCTGATAGGGCTGACAAACACACACAGAGCATCTTTCCTGTTCATGTCCACTGTTTAATGTCTCTTCACATGACTGAATCCCAGCCTCCTTACCCCTCATCTTACAATCTTTTCCCTTCCAGATCCCTCACCAACTGGCCAGGCTTTTCACCACTGCCTGTAAGTTCATGTATTCTCAACTTGGGTCTCTTTGTTTTCCAACAGCGAAAGTGAAAAGCCAGGTGCAATTCCCAATGTTCTTCCAGTTGGCAGGGTTTTCTCTCACTACCATCACTGAAGGCTACCCTTGAGGGCAGCGCAGCTTTGCCACGTACACAGCAAGTGCATCACCAAACCGAAGTCAGGCTTTCCCTTCCTCCTGCAGCTGGTCCTGACAGATCTCTCACACTGACATAGGTGTGAGCTCGGAGAGCCGCCCTGGGGCATGTCAGGGGGCATGTTTTAGAAAGTGCATGTTATTCTACTTCACATGGCAGAGCTTTGCTCCAGAACTCCAGGTACCTATGCTGTAAATCTCTCATACTCCACATGACATTTTTCTCACAGATTATACTTGCAAAAGGCTACTTCTTCATGAGTAATATCATCAGTGTGTCGGTCATTATAAAAATCTTGAGACGGATGAGATTGCCAACTTGAGACAGAACAGCCAGATCACCGTGTCTTCCAAAGTATACCTTCCCATTATCATCAGTTCTACAAGAAACTCTGAAAATAAGGGTGCTTAATTCAGATCAGTTAGGGTACACTGTATGCTAAGTCTTGTGTCTTAGAGATTCTTAATAACAGGGATATATTTCAAGCTTTGAAAAGTTCTGTATTAAAGACATGTGTTTATTCTCAGTGTTTTCAGAATGTATTTTATTATGGGAACCACTGCTCCCTCTTTGTCGGTAAGATCTGTCAACGACCTTCAGAAACAGAATTCACTGGAACTCACAAGGATGGTGCTGGGTTCGAGGGCTCCCAGTGGTGAGCCTCAGGAATCCCATCACCTCTGTTTTGCGAAGAACCGCCTTTACCCATCACACCTGACCTTGGAACCAACGAGAAAGTCCCTAGAGATGTGGAAGGTGTGAAAAGGGAAAAAAGTGGTTGTTGATGAAGAGGCAATGCTCCTTGAGGGGAAGAAATGATGGACTCGGGTGGACAGTTCCTGAGCATAGGAGGAGAATAAATAGAGCTCTCAGAGTTCGTGGAGTAAGAGTTCTGCTTTTGGTAAGTGGGCGCAGAGGCCGGGATCCATGCTGTAGAGAGGCAGACAGTGAGTGAGTTCTGTGGTCAGTGGTGGGACACATGGGCAGACTCCCAGGCCAAATGGATGCCTTGGCTCCTGACTGTTCCAGCTGTCGCTTTTGTTCTTTTCATATAAACAAAGCTAATATCAGTTTAGAGAAACATTGATATCAATAAGCACCATGAATGGAACATGTACTTGGAACCGTTTTCGTATTACATCACTTCTGTAAATCATAGATGACACCTGTTTGCACAGTGCTTACTGATTAACCAACTTAAACAAATCCTGTGTAGAGAATTAATTTGTGTATGAGGAACAACATAAGATTATAACATTTTCCACGTAAACAGCCCCCTTTTATACTCACAGAATTTGGAGTATAATTTATAAACGTTACAGTTTATAAACGTCTAAACTTAGGTAAAAGTGCCTTTCAAACACAGCAAGGAAGAGAAGAAAAATGAAATATTTTAGAGAGAATAAATAATGTTCAAAATGATATGGGACGATGTAACTGAGTTTTGATAATGGAATATGCTCAGAATCCATGTATGCTGCTTCCAGGCCTAGTGCATGAAAACCCCCTACATAATGCTTCATCCTGCCTTCTGCTGCCTACGGGCAGAATTCAGAGGGACGGGCTTGTACTTCTGGAAGAGCCTCCACTAAGGCTGTGGGGCATGTGTGTGGGGGGCGGGGGGCGGGTGGAGCTACACAGAAGGCCACCCAGCCACCGGGAACATGCACATTGCATTTTGCTTGACTAAGAAACAAACTTACATTCTATAAAGCTTTGAAGTTTTAGAGTTTGTTATAGAAAACAGCATTTCTTATGTTCATTAACATAACAAGTAAGAATCATCACTGGGTCAATTTTTGTTAAAAAGACGTATCACATCTAAGGGAAGGAAGAGGGAGATAAAAACAAACAAAAAAGTAGTTTATTTCCTTTTCCTTCCTTTTTAATTAAAAGTTGATATCCTTTATCAGATGAAAAGACTTTGTTCACACATTTCTTTTCCGACTGTAACATCATATCAGCTCCTGATTTTTACAAATGAGGATATTAAGGCTCTCGGGGGTTTTCATTTTCAATGTCACGGTAGCAAATGGTAGGTCTGGGTCTTGAACCAAGTCATGTGACACCAGAACCAAACAGAATATTTTGTTTATTTCAGTATGACATGAATTGGTTTAGATAGTATTAAAGGACACTAGGCATTGTCTTCCACAAAATGGGAGGTCAGGGAGACTTCACTGGATATAGAAGTTATATACAGGGTTTCATTTTATCAAATATTTATCTGCTAATAAGCTTTTTTGAAAGACGCTGGACTTCTAGTTCCATGCTTTAGGATTCTAAAGAAGGTGGAACATAGCACAGAAAAGCTGCTGAAGGGACAGTGGCTTATCATTTGACTTTTTAAGGTTTTATCCAAAGCATTCTCAAATTTGTTAACTCCACTTCATTTGATGGCCTTCTGCTTTAGCTCTGCTCTTTTGAAATGTCACTCTCCACAATGCCCTGCATAGGAGAAAATTCTATTATGCAAAATACCTCCACTCCAAATGACATCAGCCTATCACTTCACCTTTCCTGCCCTCTTATATTCCACCCCCAGCTTTTGTAAACATAATTCAAAATGAATATTGCCTTTTCCATCAAGACTGAATTTGAGGCTTTGCTTGAAATCACCTTGGCATATTCTCTTGACCAAGGGTGACGAATGAGAAAATGAGATGTGAACATGCTGAAATGCTGGGGCCCTGACTGTGCCCCAGCTCCTGCCAGCTGGCATTTCAAAGCCACCCAAATTGCCAGGTGCTCAAACTCCTGTTTCCTCCTTTCTGTCAGAGTGCAACTTACCTGGTCAGATTGAAAACTGCCAAGAAGCAGCCATTGGCTTCTACCCGGGTTTCAGTCTCTGGTCTGACTTTGCACTGAGGCCTAGGGCTGCCAGTGTCTGTTGTTTCTGAGGCCAAGGGATTCTTTCGTGAGGAGTAATGATTGCTGCATAGACTGTCTGGTGGAGGGGGTCCCAGTGTTAGGATGTCTGCATTGCCAAGTCAAGGTTGATGATCTCTTTAGGTCTGCTTTGTTGTTATCTGAAATTCTTAGCTTGGATCTAGAGCCCTGGGAAGGGGCTTAATGTCATTTTCAGAACAGGGTACAGAATAGAACATGAGTGTTACCTCTGATTGGTGAAAAGAATTGTTCCTGGGGCATTTTATTTACAGGGATTCTGAGTTATGGCTCAGCAGAGTAAAATAACATAATTGATTTTAACAATGGCCACCAGGGATATCGTTTGGGGAGTAGGTGGTTTATGGAATGTATATTTGCCAGCACTGATCTAATTACAATCCTTCATAGCACAGATACTGTAATCAAAGCTCAGGAAGGACTTACAGTGAAAAGAGACCAATTTGAGTGTCAGAGATGGCCATGTCCTGATTCCTATGTTTTTCTGTAACCCTGGGTAAATTACTTGTGTTTCTGAGTTTTAGTTCCTTTGTGTGTAATAATAATAATAATACAAATAACGATATCCTCCTAACATACTGGCTATGATAATTAGACAAAATTATAGATATGAAATTATCTATTATAGTTTATAATTCATAGTATTTCAAATAAATGCTTATTCTTTCCCTCTACAGAAAACAGGTAAGTTGAAATATAATATAGGATGGCATCTTTTCTTCTTCTCCCCAAAAGATCAGAGAATCTCAATTAAGTTCCTAGGAATTGTCCCTTAACTGTTTCATCCCCATTTCTATCCTTAACCTAACATACATCTCACAACAAAAGACTCTCATGAAATAAATAATTTATTGAGTGCCTGAATAATACCAGGCACAATAAATAAGACAAAATATTAGTTTTCAAGGAGCTGTGTAACTAACATTAAAGATAATGCTTTTCCAGCAATGAAGTTCTAAATAGATTTGCCTGGGAATGTGCCCTTAATTTATTCTAAGTTAGTTTTCCAGTGATTTTCAGAGGATTTCAAATCTTCAGTCTAAGTATCTTGTTCCAAAAAGGTTCCGCATCAGCTTAATTTTGGAGAGTATAAGCAGAAATGTGAAGAGGTGGTACCCCTTTCACCCAAACCCTAAATGACGATGGAGCTGTGCAGTCTGAGGAGAGTAGGGCCAAAAAGATGGCTTTGGTACTCTGTTCCTCTCTGCAATTAAAAAAAAAATCAGTACCTATAGTATCAGCTATATCTGTACACATAAATTAAGCTTTCCTGAGTACCAAAATGGGCTTACCCAGAAGCTCACTGGTAAAGAATCTGCCTGCAGTGCAGGAGCTGCCCTGGGTTGGGAAGATCCCCTGGAGTAGAAAGTGGCACCCCACTCCAGTATTCTTGCCTGGAGAATCCCATGGACAGAGGAGCGTGGCAAGCTATATAGTCCATGGGGTCACGAAGAGTCAGACACATCTGAAGCGACTTAGCATGCACGCACACCAAGGACCAACATGTCTGACCAAAGGGAGAAAGTTGCCTTGGCTTGTATAATACTTCAGAAGAGTCGTTCAGTGGTACTGACCTTTGTGTCATTTGGAACCAGAAATGTGAATGGCACCAAGACTACCCTCCCTAGTCATCTTTTGCTTTATTTTCCCCTGAATGCTAGCTTCTGCTCCATTCTCTTCCACCAATACCTCTCAAAGAGGTATTGGTGGAAGGTAGCGAGACTCAATTCTTTTGTTTTGCTAGCCAAAGATAAAATATTTCTCTTCTTCCAACTTCAGTTGAACAAATCTTGGAGAAGACATCTGACTGTCATGACTTGAGTCATATGCCTATTATTGAACTATATCTAAGAATGGCTCACAGAGGTCATTTGAGTGACCTTATGGTGGAGGCTGGGGAGAGGTAAGTGGCCAGCAGGCTACAACTGCCAGCCCCTGCTAGAACCACTTGGGCTGGAGAAGCCTTTATTAGATACAGCAGTAGGAATGGATGATACTCTTCTGGGCAAATAGACATCTACTTCAGTGAGGACATCTAAACTCCATATGCAAGAGGGAATACAGTGAAAAATCTGCACAGAGGGATACAGTCTACTGTATCCCTACAGTCATTGATGGTGTCTTCTGACTTTTGTTTGGTATTCTTATGGCAGAGTCTAAGGAAAGCAAAAATCATACTGCTGGACAAAAAGGCAGAGTAAAAGGAAAAAGTAAAGAAAAATAATTTGATTGGAAGTTAAAATTCATAATAGACCATTAACTCTTAAAAAAGTTCCAAGGATTTTCTCATTCTTCTTCATGTAATTTTTTAGTGAGATTAAGTTCACATACCTACAAGTAACCATTATGAAGTGAAAAACCCAGTGGAGTTTTGTACGCTCACAGTGTTATGCAACCTCCATATCCATCAAGTTTGAAAACATTTTCATCATCACCAAATAAAATCTGGTACCCATCTTCATCCCCCACAGTCCCCAGCAAACACCAGTTTACCTTCTGTTTCCATGTATTTACCTATTCTTGATCCCGTGTATAAATAGTCGTACAAAATGTGTGACTTCCTTCACTTGGCAAAATGTTTTCAAGGTTTATTCATGTTGTAGTGTATATCAGTACTTTGTTCTTTTTCATGGCTGGATAATATTACAGTGTGTAAAGGTACCGCGTTTTAAAAACCCATTCATTCATTAATGGACCCTTGGATTTTGACTCTTGTGAGTAGAGCTGCTAGGAACAGCTGGACACAGATGTTGTTTGAGTACCTGTTTTCAATTTGGGGGGGTATATAGGAGCAAAGTTGCTGTGCCAAGGAATCATTTCATGTTTAACTTTTTGAGGAATTGACTAAATTGTTTTTCACAGTTGCTAAAACATTTTACTTTCCCACCAGAAAATTCAAAAGTTCTAATTTTTCTGTATCCTTACCAACACTTATTTTACATTTTTAAGTGCTAGTCTTCCTAGTGAGTGTCATACATTTCATTGTGGTGAATGACAGATGAAGTTGAACATCTTTTCAAATGCTTTTTTGGCCATTTGTATTTCTTCTTTACAAAAATGTCTATTCAGATCCTTTATCCACTTTTATTTTTCTTTACCCACTTTTTAATTGTGTTGTCTTTTTGTTACTGACTGTAAGAGTGCTTTACATATTCTGGATAGTGGTCCCTTATCAGAGATAAGATTTGCAAATATATTCTCTAATTTTGTAAGTTGTCTTTTTACTTTCTTGATAATGCCTTTTCAAGCACAAAATATTTCATTTTTATGAGGTTCAGTTTATCTGTTTTCTCTTCAGTTGTTTATGCTTTTGGTATCATATCTAAGAAACCATTGTCAAAACCAAGATCATGAAGATTTATCCTTATGTTTTCTTCTATGAGTTTTATAGTTTTAGCTGTTATATTTAGTCATTGATTGAGTTTGAGTTAATCTTTGTGTATGATGGGAGGTAGGATTTCAACATCATTCTTTCTTGTGGACATACATTTGTTCCAGTCCCATTTATTAGACAATTTTTTCTCTGTCCTATTTAATTCTATTCTGCTGCTGCTGCTAAGTTGCTTCAGTCATGTCCGACTCTGTCCGACCCCATGGACGGCAGCCCACCAGGCTCCTCTGTCCCTGGGATTCTCTAGGCAAGAATACTGGAGTGGGTTGCCATTTCCTTCTCTATAATTCTATTCTAGATGTCCATATAGTTCTGAAAATGTACTTTTAGCATAAAAAATTTCACCTTATGTATAACCAAAAATTCTGACTACTCACCAGGCTGAAACTTTGGAGTAGCTTTTCCGGTCAACATGTGAGACCATGTTGCATCAGCCGGCAATGGAGGTTTGATGTGGGGATTCTTTCTGGATTAGATTACTCTACAGCAACATTTTATTTCCTGTCAATATTATATCTTCAGATGAAATTCAGGCACAGATTTTCCATGCACATCCACATATTTCCCGAGCTAGTTAATCTTCATCAGGTCATGTGTCCCGTTTTGCTTTCCCGCCACCAACTTTGTTTGTGTCAGTCTCCTCTCCAACACTCTTAATGGCTTGGAAATACATTCTTTACCTTCTTTTCAATGATTAACACTTGAAATAGATGTTATTTTTCTCACATATCTTTAAGGAGATCTCATTTAAGTCAACATATTTGAGAAAGTTTTCTCTGGGGGAGTAGTTAAGGAAGGAAAAAAACTTACCAATGGATTCTGAACTTGAGGCTACCAAAAATGCAGCCACAGCAAAAAAAAAAAAAAAAAATTGGAAAGAAAAATCAATCAGTGATTATAATGTAAACTTTTCAGATTCTTTAGAATAGGTTATATGCCTGATTAAGTTTGTGATTGAAGATGCTGCTGGAGAATAGGTGCTCCATTTGATATCAGGTGTGCACTGCTTTTGTTATCCTGTATAGTGGGTTTTTTTTTTTTTTTTTGATGATGGCAAGAGATTCTGCTTCCTGGATTTGCCATGAAAACCCTATTTCTTAAAAAATGTAGTCTTTGGCATGGCATCAAAGCACCTGCATTCTTCTTAAATGGAGCTACTTCTTGGGAGTTCCTACCTAGTAACTCAAAGTGAACAAGGCGTGAAACCATATTGCATTTATCTACCTGACAACCACAATCCACTCTTATTAGTAAAGGAACCAAGCATGTTCTCTTGTAAAAGGACAGGGTGGGCAGGAATAAAGTATCACCATCGCACATACAACTCCTAATTTCTATCTTTCAAATCACTGTGGGTGGGAGGAAAGCAGAGACAGAAAAAGAATTCCAAATATTTGAGACTGAACTGTTGAACTAAGAAGACTTTCTTGATACTGCTAAACAGAATAAGAGCCTAAGTATTAATCCCTCTCTGCGTACTGTGATTATTGATTTTCCTGCCAAGGTGAAGATGCTTGAAGGAGTGAGGCAGGTGTAAGCAGATCTGGACAAGACCTTGGAAGAGGTCTCCTTCTCCTGCACACTGTGGTTATGATGTTAGAAATCAAGCCATTCGTGGAAGTAGAGCTAGACAGCTAGCTCTGTGGGGATTCTAGCTCTGTAGCCACACGTTTGATGTCCACCGGGTGCTCAAATGCTATTCCTCTTGGTTAACGTTTTGGTTACCTCTAAAATGAAGATACAGACAGGCAAAAACTTTATTACAGTAATTTGTGCAGTAATGTGCATGAACATTTGAAGTCAGGGTTCTGACTTTTTGATAACTGGTTCTGATTTGGGGAACAGTGTGAAGATTGCAGGGCAGTCTAGTGAGGTCTGGGTTGGGGGAAACTGCTCCCTAAACTTGCCTCAGTTTACCTGATCAGTAACTGATTTCCACTTGTTGCTAAAGGGCAGGAAGGAATCCATTTCAGCCTCCCAGAAGTCAGGAATGAGTGGAAGAAAGATTGCTGAAGTTGGAACTGGAAGATTGCTCAGTCACCAGCTGTGTGATTTTAGAGAAGTCATTTGATCTCTCCAAGCTTCTGTTTCCACAGCTGTAAAACACGGGCTAATACTTCTCTCTCACATTGATGTGAGGATTAAATGAGCCAACAAATATAAAGCACTATATAAATGTATTTCTATAAAACATCAGGAGTGAAGTATAAAATCTTGCCATCCACTTATTACCTCTGTCATTGGAGAGAAGAAGAGGGGATTAAATCTGGCAGGTACTAAGCTCCAAGTTTGATGTCAGTTCTTTCCTCCCACTCCCCTATTTGCAAAGAGTTTTCTTCTATTGTTGAGACTCACTGGAGCTTGGGCCAATTACTTGTGTTGACATGTCATTGGATAAAGTCATAAGCACCTGGCTCTAAGGTCTAGGAGCCCGGCAGCAGCTCCAGGGCCTTCCAGGCTGCGGGCAGTGTCGGCAAAACCCATCTTTCCCCACCCTGGGCACAGACATGCCTGGTAGAGGACACTACTGGACACTATTAACTCTGCTTTTAAAAGTAGAGACTGAAGTGTTGGTGACCGGAGAGTTTAAATGAGCTTCTTATTTTGTACAGGGGTACAGTCTTTCTTACGTTGTCTACTCACTCCGAGCACATGACCGTACTTGTAGTGGTCAGTTGAGATTTACTTAATCCAAATATATATTATTGATTTTTGTTCACTACATGGTATTAATAGTAACAGAAAAATTTGAGGGAAATGTGTATATTTATCTTTTTATATTATACAAGGGTTTTTAAAGGTTAAAATATTTTACTAGTAATACAAAATGATTAATTTAGAAACGAATTCACTGAATTTAAGTGAAAGACCAGTCACTTAAGATAGAGTATGTATACCACATGTACATATATTACATATATACACATATGCAATGTATAAAAATACATGTATTTATACACATAACTATCTGTGTGTATATATGTGCATATATCTTTATACACACAGATATATTCACATGGTGGTATGCTAGTAAATGTTTAATAACTGACTCTCCAGATCACCTTTTCTTGGGCTTCCCATGTAGCTCAGTTGGTAAAGAATCTGCCTGCAGTGCTGGAGACCTGCATTCAATTCCTGGGTCAGGAAGATCCCCTGGAGAAGGAAATGGCAACCCACTCTAGTATTCTTGTCTGGAGAATCCTGTGAACAGAGGAGCCTGGCAGGTTACAGTCCATAGGGTCACAAGAGTTGGACACAACTTAGCGCTATCTTTCTTTCTTTTCTTTTTCCAGATTAAAAAAACAACAACAACAACCAAAAAACCAAGTATGTAATGTTTGGCATTGTCCGTGGTGTAAATACTCCTACTATGTCTGATTTCAAGCTGCTACAGTGACATCACTGTATGTTGGAGTCAGGACAAGGTGTGAAGAGTAAGCTTATGTGAACCATAGAGGCTGGCTTTAGCACATCACTGGATGGATATATGTACTGTTCATCTACTGGGTGGATACATGTAACATACGGAAGTCTATAAATGACACATACAGTGTGATCTTGATATTAAACCTTGTAGTTCTGTTATTAACAGATGGCTTCTTTTTTCTAGGGGATTGCAGAGCTTTTTAGGTACAGCCTGGAAGAGTGATGTTTTGCCCATCCTGTCTAGAGTCCTGCCTTTTCATCCTCTTGATTCTATGTGTGCTAAGTTGCTTCAGTCGTGTTCGACTCTGTGCAACCCCAAGGACTGCAGCCCACCAGGCTCCTCTGTCCATGGAATTCTCCAGGCAGGAATCCTGGAGTGGGTTGCCATGCCTTTCCCTAGGGATCTTCCTGACCCAGGGATCAAACCCGGGTTTCCTCCATCACAGGCAGATTCTTTACCATCTGAGCCACCAAGGAAGCTTATAAAGGATCTTATATAGATCACTCATGGAAGAAATCAGCTGGACAAAGCACCGTTATTACAGATTTTCCAGGAGTCTCTGGTTTGCAGGTTATTTGTCAATAGCTCTAGGGTAACCACTGTGGTCAAGAGTGGCAGTCTGCAGCAACAGCAAACAGCAGGATAGTTGTCACGAACATACACGCACACACTACCACCACCTCCCTCCATCTCTACCTTGTTTGGTGGAGCCTTGCTTCTTCTCTGGGCAGGCCTACAGCCAGGAAGAAAGGTTGCCCATGCAGTATGACTTAAGGTTGCTGGGAAGCCTTCTTCCTCCCTCCTCCCTTCAGAAGTACCATCCACCAGCCTGGAAGCCTGCAAACTGTCCTCTGTATTTTCTGCTCCACTGTTGCTGCTGCTGCTGCTAAGTCACTTCAGTCGTGATCCTTTTGTTCCCATTAATAACATTTTCCATTTAAAAAGCTTAGCCTAATTGGTAAGGGGGAAGCATAGGATGGGGGACCAGGACACAAAATGAAAGATAGTAAAAAATCCACAAACTTGCTTTTTGCACATTTTAGCCTAAAATACCCTTCCAGATGGCAGTCTAATTTCCCTCATTTTCCCGTCCTCCTGCAGCTCATCTCCCCACGTGCAGATCTACCCCTAACTATTCCTGGTCTATACTTTAGTTGATGCTAACTTATATACTTAGTCCCCAAACCTTGAATTATTTGGAAGACCTTAGTAACAGGTCATTATTAATTTATTAAATTCAATATTGTACACGGACCCTGCCCTTGAAGAGTTCACAATTTGGAAGGAGAGATATTAGAGAAAGCAGAATAATTACTTTACAACTATGTACTTTGTCCTACTGGAGAGTTACTTCCACAGAGCTTTATAGAACCCAGAGAAAATATTACCCAGTGGTTATTAGTGAGCACCTTAGAATTAGATGGGCTTGGTTTTAGATACTGATTTTGGTGTTTACTTGAGGTTAAACTTGGGCAAATTATTTAACTTCTCTGACATAAATTTTCCTAATAATGCCTATTACATTAGGTGATTACACAGGAATGAATGTAACTTCCATAAAGGCAGGCATTTTATGTTGTTAGCGACTATCTTCCTACCAAGTAGAAAAGTGTTTGGTGCATAGTAGGTGGTCAATAAACCAGGTAAAATGCCTAGTAGATTATCTGAAGGTGCTTGATAAATGGTAACTGTTATTATTTTATTTATACACTCATAGGAGATAAGCAGTAATTCTGCCTGTGGGATTAAAAAAAGGTTCATGGAATTTTCATCTTGAATGATACATGAATTACTAGGAGGAAGAAGGCCAGAGGACATTCCAAGGAGAGGAAATAGCATGAGTCATTGCATCCATGAGTGGTTTAACAATTCAAGAGTGGAATGCTAGACTGAATAGGAACATAGTGGTCTGAAACAAGAGTCACCCACCAACTCCACTGCTAATCTGCCTCTTCCTGGGCTAGCTATTGGATCTCCACTTTCATACCCTAATGATAATGGTCATCAGTTATATAATGCTTACTGCATATCATGCACATAACATATATTGACTCATTTAATCCTTCTAAGAATTCTTTGATACAGATACTATTATTATCATTTTAAGAAAAGGAAAGTACATCAAAGAGGAATTGAGTAACTCATCCATGGCCCACAGCTGGTAAGTAGAAGAGTTAGAGTTCAAACCCAGACTCTTTGTCCCCAGAATCTCACTTTTGATCCCTATCCTTGATAGCTTCTAGGTCATAACCAGATTTTGTGGTCAACACTGCTCACCAAAACTCTAGGCTCACAGGGAAAGTGATGGCCATGTAGCTTCCTTCAGGCAGCATGATGTGATCAAATGATGCCCTTTACTTCCATGCTTCTCAGGCATGAGAGTCTCAGGCAGGAGAGTCAGGGCTCCCCTGGTGGCTCAGACGTTAAAGCATCTGCTTGCAATGCAGGAAACCTGGGTTCGATCCCTGGGTTGGAAAGATCCCCTGGAGAAGGAAATGGCAACCCACTCCAGTATTCTTGCCTGGAGAATCCCATGGATGGAGGAGCCTGGTGGGCTACAGTCCACGGGGTTGAAAAGAGTTGGACACGACTGAGCGACTTCACTTCACTTCCA
>NW_011495030.1:5002758-5005043 GCF_000754665.1 Bison bison bison
ATTTCCACTGTTTCCCCATCTGTTTGCCATGAAGTGATGGGACCAGATGCCATGATCTTAGTTTTCTGAATGTTGAGTTTTAAGCCAACTTTCTCACTCTTCTCTTTCACTTTCATTGAGAGGCTTTTGAGTTCCTCTTCACTTTCTGCCATAAGGGTGGTGTCATCTGCGTATCTGAACTTATTGATATTTCTCCTGGAAATCTTGATTCCAGCTTGTGCTTCATCCAGTCCAGCATTTTGCATGATGTACTCTGCATAGAAATTAAATAAGTAGGGTGACAATATACAGCCTCCACATACTCCTTTCCCAATTTGGAACCACGTTATTCCACATCCAGTTTCAACTGTTGCTTCTTGACCCACATACAGATTTCTCAGGAGGCAGGTCAGGTGGTCTGGTATTCCCATTTCTTTAAGAATTTCCCACAGTTTGTTGTGATCCATACAGTCAAAGGCTTTGGCATAGTCAATAAAGAAGAAATAGGTGTTTTTCTGAAACTTTCTTGCTTTTTCAGTGATCCAGCGGATGTTGGCAATTTGATCTCTAGTTCCTCTGCCTTTTTTAAATCCAGCTTGAACATCTGGAAGTTCATGGTTCACATACTGTTAAGGCCTGGCTTGGAAAATTTTGAGCATTACTTTGCTAGCATGTGAGATGAGTGCAGTTTTGCTGTAATTTGAGCATTCTTTGGCATTGCCTTTCTTTGGGATTGGAATGAAAACTGACCTTTTCCAGTCCTGTGGCCACTGCTGAGTTTTCCAAATTTGCTGGCATATTGAATGTAGCACTTTCACACCATCATCTTTTAGGATTTGAAATGGCTTAACTGGAATTCCATCACCTCCAGTAGATTTGTTCCTAGTGATGCTTCCTATGGCTCACTTGACTTCGCATTCCTGGATTTCTGGCTCTAGGTGAGTGATCACACCGTTATAATTATCTGGGTCATGAAGATCTTTTTTGTATAGTTCTTCTGTGTATTCTTGCCATCTTTTCCTAATATCTTCTTCTGTTAGGTCCATAACTTTTCTGTCCTTTATTGAGCCCATCTTTGCATGAAATATTCCCTTGGTATCTCTAATTTTCTTGAGGAGATCTCAAGTCTTTACCATCTATTGTTTTCCTCTATTTCTTTCCACTTCTCACTGAGGAAGGCTTTCTTATCTCTCCTTGCTATTCTTTGGAACTCTGCATTCAAATGGATATATCTTTCTGATAGTGAAAAAGAAAATGGGATCACAGTCCTATAGCCACAAGGAATAGGGTTCTACCAACTGGAATGAGCTTGGAAGGGGGCTGTCAGTTCCACATGAGAGTCCAGTGCCTACCAATTCCTTCATTTTAGTTTTACATGATCTTAAGCAAAAAAACTCAGGCTATGCCTAGAAATCTAGCCTACAGAAACTAGGAGATAGTAAATATCTGTCGTTTTAAGCCACTAAATTGTGTGATAATTTGTTATGAAGCAATAAGAAAGCTAATGGAATAATTTATTGCTTAAATGGGGAACAAGAGATAACTTCTTTTATACCAGGATAAACATAAAAGAAAAATGAGATTTGTTAAACAAAAACTTGTGTTATGAATGCCTTTAAAAATTGATTGAAAAAAAGCAAAAAAAATAAAAGCAGTTCTTACTGAGTGAGAGAAGATGAGTCTCACTGACTTCCCTCCAGAATAATTCGCTGTAACGTTACATTCACTTTTCTCATTTAAGAATTGTTATATTAATGTTAACAGGTTTATTGAGATACAAATGATATACAATTACTTGAACGTATTAAGCCAACTGTTTGAACCTCTTGATGAAAATGAGAGAGGAGAGTGAAAAAGTTGGTTTAAAGCTCAACATTCAGAAAACTAAGATCATGGCCTCTGGTCCATCACTTCATGGCAAATAGATGGGGAAACAGTGGCTGACTTTATTTTGGGGGGCTCCAAATCACTGCAGATGGTGACTGCAGCCATGAAGTTAAAAGACACTCGCTCCTTGGAAGGGAAGTTATGACCAACCTAGACAGCATATAACCTTGTATCAGATCAGATGAGATCAGTTGCTCAGTCGTGTCTGACTCTTTGCTACCCCATGAATTGCAGCACGCCAGGCCTCCCCGTCCATCACCAACTCCCGGAGTTCACTCAGACTCAAGTCCATCGAGTCAGTGATGCCATTCAGGCATCTCATCCTCTGTCATCCCCTTCTCCTCTTGCCCCCAGTCCCTCCCAGCATCAGAGTCTTTTCCAATGAGTCAACTCTTCTCATGAGGTGGCCAAAGTACTGG
>NW_011495030.1:5005143-5006978 GCF_000754665.1 Bison bison bison
ATGCTTCTCATGCAGGAGAGTCAGTTTTGGTACAGAATAGTGGGGTCTCTGTCAGCCTACACTGTTGAATATCTTCATAGAGGATAGTTGCCTTGAAAAGATGACTAGGTCCATAAGCGTACATGAGAAATAATTAAATTTTGTTGTAATATTTTGGGATTATTTGTTACTACAGTGTAACCAGGCCTCTCCTGATTGATGCAACTCTTCATGCTCAGACCCTTATTCTGACCATGTGGAACCTCTGCTTGAATTCCTGAACTAACCTTTCCTTTCTAACCTTTGCATCTACTCATTTAGTATCTGGACTCCACTTACTCCATTTTGGGGGCCAGATGTGCCCAATCTCCCATTTATAGAGGTTCACACACTTATTTATACTTATCAGTTGCATATCTCAGAAGCTCAGGTTTTGGCTCAGAACTCCTATTTGTGGATTGATCAATAACATATCTGCCTGGCTATGTTACCACACAATGCTGTGAGGTACCCAGTGAAAGCACTTTTCCCAGTTTATTTGTCCCTTAAAAACTACATTATGACATGTTTCTGAATAGTGCAATATTTCCCTAGTAAGCTCTTAGGCAAGATCATTAATTCTCAGATAAACCTGTACAATAGCTTTCACTCCTCTAAGATCTGTGCTAGTGTCTGATTCTGGCTTAAAGCCCTGGATCTCTGATTGTCTTTTTAGTGAAGGCCACTCTACATGTGTCCAGAATGCCTGTGCTAGCAATTCAGAAACTTTGTGAGTATTGATAGAGTAAGCTCAACTTCTAATCACACACTAGCATTCCTTATTCTTTGGATATTTTCAATCTTCTTCCTGTTATGCTACTACCAAAGATGACAAAAATAAAGTGGATATTTAATATCTGAAACCTGGCAAGAGAATGTTTTTATAAACAAGTGGAAAATCTTGTTAGGCAGAATTTTGAGACTGCATCCAAGTATCCTGCCCACTATTGGGACGGATTTGCAAATACAGTGTTATGTTACATTTTATAGCAAAGAGGATTTTTGTAGATGCAATTAAGCTTCCTAATTAGCTGACATTCAGTTAACCAGAAGGGAGATTTTCATGGCTGAGCCTGATATCATCAGGTAAGTCCTTCAAAGAGACAAGTACTGTTGATAGCCTCCAAGTAAGAAAAACCATGTTGTAGATTGTCCATGGAAGGAGACATAGGGCTAACCTGAGACCGATTTCTAGCTGATCAGTTCAGTTCATTTCAGTTGCTCAGTCATGTCCATTCTTTGCGACCCCATGGATTGCAGCACTCCAGGCCTCCCTGTCCTTCACCAACTCCCAGAGTTTACTCAAACTCATGTCCATTGAGTGGGTGATGCCATCCAACCATCTCATCTTTTGTCATCCCCTTTTCCTCCCACCTTCAATCTTTCCCAGCTTCAGGGTCTTTTCAAATGAGTCAATTCTTCCCATCAGGTTGTCAAAGTATTGGAGTTTCAGTTTCAGCATCAGTCCTTCCAATGAATATTCAGGATTGATTTCCTTTAGGATGGACGGGTTGGATCTCCTTGTAGTCGAAGGGACTCTCAACAGTCCTCTCCAACACCACAGTTCAAAAGCATAAACCCTTCGGTGTTCTGCTTTTCAGTTGGCATTCAGTCCAACTCTCACATTCATACATGACCACTGGAAAAACCATAGCTTTGACTAGATGGACCTTTGTGGGCAAAGTAATGTCTCTGCTTTTTAATATGCTGTGTATGTTGGTCATAACTTTCCTTCCAAGGAGTAAGCGTCTTTTAACTTCATGGCTACAGTCACCATCTGCAGTGATTTTGGAGCCCAGAAAAATAAGTCTGACATT
>NW_011495030.1:5007398-5019285 GCF_000754665.1 Bison bison bison
GCTTCATTCTGTATTCCAAGGCCAAATTTGCCTGTTACTCCAGGTGTTTCTTGACTTCCTACTTTTGCATTCCAGTCCCCTCTAATGAAAAGGACATCTTTTTTGGGTGTTAGTTCTAAAAGGTGTTGTAGGGCTTCATAGAACCATTCAACTTCAGCTTCTTCAGCATTACTGGTTGGGGCATAGACTTGGATTACTGTGATATTGAATGGTTTGCCTTGGAAATGAACAGAGATCATTCTGTCGTTTTTGAGATTGCATCCAAGTACTGCGTTTCGGACTCTTTTGTTGACCATGATGGCCACTCCATTTCTTCTGAGGATTCCAGTCCGCAGTAGTAGATATAATGGTCATCTGAGTTAAATTCACCCATTCCAGTCCATTTTAGTTCGCTGATTCCTAGAATGTCGACATTCACTCTTGCCATCTCTTGTTTGACCACTTCCAATTTGCCTTGATTCATGGACCTGACATTCCAGGTTCCTATGCAATATTGCTCTTTACAGCATTGGATCTTGCTTCTATCACCAGTCACACCCACAGCTGGGTATACTTTTTGCTTTGGCTCCATCCCTTCAATCTTTCTGGAGTTATTTCTCCACTGATCTCCAGTAGCATATTGGGCACCTACTGACCTGGGGAGTTTCTCTTTCAGTATCCTATCATTTTGCCTTTTTGTACTGTTCAGGAGATACCCCTTGTCCAAGGTAAGGAGCAGTGGCTGTGCTTTGCTGGAGCAGCTGTGAAGAGATACCCCACACCCAAGGTAAGAGAAACCCAAGTAAGATGGTAGGTGTTGCAAGAGGGCATCAGAGGGCAAACAAACTGAAACCATACTCACAGAAAACTAGTCAATCTAATCACACTAGGACCACAGCCTTGTCTAATTCAATGAAACTAAGGCATGCCCTGTGGGGTGATCCAAGATAGGCGGGTCATGGTGGAGAGATTTGACATAATGTGGTCCACTGGAGAAGGGAATGGCAAACCACTTCAGTATTCTTGCCTTGAGAACCCCATGAACAGTATGAACAGTATAACCCTGTATATGAGACAGCAAAAGAGACACTGATGTATAGAACATTCTTTTGGACTCTGTGGGAGAGGGAGAGGGTGGGTTGATATGGGAGAATGACATTGAAACATGTATAATATCATATATGAAATGAGTCACCAGTCCAGGTTCGGTGCACAATACTGGATGATTGGGGCTGGTGCACTGGGACGACCCAGAGGGATGGTACAGGGAGGGAGGAGGGAGGAGGGTTCAGGATGGGAAACACGTGTATACCTGTGGCAGACTCATGTTGATATATTGCAAAACCAATACAATATTGTAAAGTTAAAAAATAAAATTAAAAAAAAATAAAAGCAGAGACATTACTTTGCCAACAAAGGTTAATCTAGTCAAGGTTATGGTTTTTCCAGTGGTCATGTATGGATATGAGAGTTGGACTGTAAAGAAAGCTGAGTGCCAAAGAGTTGATGCTTTTGAACTGTGGTGTTGGAGAAGACTCTTGATGAGAGTCTCTTGGACTGCAAGGAGATCTAACCAGTCCATCCTAAAGGAGATCAGTCCTGGGTGTTCATGGGAAGGACTGATGTTGTAGCTGAAACTCCAATACTGTGGCCACCTGATGTGAAGAGCTGACTCATTTGAAAAGACCCCAATGCTGGAAAGGATTGAGGGCAGGAGGAGAAGGGGATGACAGAGGATGAAATGGTTAGATGGTATCACCAACTCAATGGACATGAGTTTGGGTAAATTCTGGGAGTTGATGAAGAACTGGGAGGCCTGGCGTGCTGCAGTCATGGGGTCACAAAGAATTGGACATGACTGAGCGACTGAACTGAACTGAACATATTAAAATGTAGTTTGGTAATTTTTAACATATGTATGCATCTGTGAAGTCATCATGACAATAAGGATTATGAAAACACCTATCACCCACCAATATTAAATATGGTTTCTTTCTAATCCCCTTGTAACCTTCCTCTCCACAATTGGGAACATCATGGCCAGTGGAAACCCAAATCAAGAATAATAAATTGTTCTCAGCTCTTTCTTATAATCTCCACATTTTAAATAAACATTATAAATTTCTTATAATCTGCACATTTTAAACTGGTCTAGGTTGACAATTTCAGACATGGCTCAATCTGAAACCCATGAAACAACTGGAGGATAATAAAAAGGGACAGGAAAACAAAAACCTTTATTCCCCTATATTCAAATGATTGCTCGTGTAAATATGTCAGAGTTTCCCAATCACGTTCTGACAGTAGCACAACCTATATCAGGAAAACAAGGCATTTTAACCTTTTCCCAAGTCCATCCATGAATCCAGCCATACTTCTTTCCTTCCACACACATTGATTAGACTTTCTTCCTTTATTCCTTCTCCAGGTTATTTTTGGATCTACCGTCTATATAGAAATTAATTATAGAGGAGGACAACATGACCTCTTTTATTCTTGGACTTCTGTTAGATCATTCCCTTAGGAGATACTTCTTTTCAGAACTAGCTGGACATATTTTACTTCAGTAATACATAAGAAACCCAAAATAAGCTTTTTTTCAGTTGAAGTATATGAAATAGGCATTAGCTTCTTCATTTTTTTAGAGTTCCTAGAAATAAAAGTTTCAAAAAACAGTAAAGGCAATAAGAGTGATTATATTTTATGGTTCATATTTCACATTGATGAGGTCCTTAGACATGATCAGTTAGTTTTATTTTATGTATCATAATTTGTTCCTTCGGAGAAGGCAATGGCACCCCACTCCAGTACTCTTGCTTGGAAAATCCCAAGGATGGAGGAGCCTGTCAGGCTGCAATCCATGGGGTCGCTAAGAGTCGGACACGACCGAGCAACTTCACTTTCACTTTTCACCTTCATGCATTGGAGAAGGAAATGGCAGCCCACTCCAGTGTTCTTGCCTGGAGAATCCCAGGGACAGGGGAGCCTGGTGGGCTGCCGTCTATGGGGTCGCACAGAGTCGGAAACGACTGAAGTGGCTTAGCATATAGATATGAAATGTTGCAATTGAGTACCAGATAAGTCTTTTAAAGATAAGCTCATTCAAATATAAATTCCTTCTCACTTTTGATGGGATATTTTCAAGATTGCCACTGTCTCCTGCTTTATAGTGTTTCACAATTCTTCAAAGCACTTCACTTATATCCTCTCTTCTGATTTGTCCAATATCGCTGTGAAGCAGATAGAGCAAGTGGTTTTATTCCCATTTTAAAATGAAGGAAAACTAAGGATTAGGGAGATTATTTGGCTTGCCAAGGGTTGGTTGTGTTGAGACTAAAACCCAGATCTTATGTATAGGTCTTTATCTTACCCAAGACTGTTTGTGCTCTTTTTCTGAATAGGTATAATTTTAATAAAATATTCCAAGTAATAGGTAAAAGATGATATGTGTTTAGTTACCTTATGGTACTTTCTCAATGAAGGGATTTCTTATAAAGCATTTCTCCAAATCAGACAAATCAAACTAGCATAGTTATTTTAAAACAAGTTCTGTTAAATCGCTGTTCAAGAAATACAGTTTTGAAATTGTGAAAGGTCAATATTAAAGGTGTTTAGTTGCCTCTGCTGTAGGAAAAGACAAAAACATTACAGTTGTGCAAGTTCCTGCAGGCAAAGCAGAGGGTGGAAAAGGTCCTCCCCATCTGTGTTTATTAGGACAAATATTGTTTAATCTTCCACCTTAAGTTCCAATTGCCAGATTTTTTTGTTGTTAAAAAATAAGAGAAAAATGATGACAACTTGAAAATGGGAGGTAAGGGCCTCTTCAAGTCCTCATTGTCTAAGGAACAATTCAGAACAAATCTCTGCTCTGGGCTCCACCTGTCAGCTCCTAAGTGAAGGGGAAAGACCAAAGAATGGGCCTGTAATTTCCATGTGAATAGGAAACCTATTTCCCAGACCCACTGCTCAGGATAGCACGAGTGAAACTGTTAAAAGACAGTTTCACCTGAAGGAAAAAACAATGCAAGGACGAATATTTGTTTTCTTGGCCAGACAGTGTCAAATGTGGAAAGGAAAATATTTTTATATTTAAATAATTTTAAAGCTAAGAATAAAAATCTACTGCACTAAAGTGGGAGATGTGACTCAAAGACAGCCCTTGACATCTGATGCTCTCACTGGGTTCCAGGGACTCCAACAAGTGGTAGGAAAAAGTTGGTATAAGTGAAGAGTGGGTACGTGAGTAAGGCAGAAGCAGAAGGATTTTGAGCTATATCAGTTTTGTCATTGTCATTCAGGTGCTAAGTCATGCCTGGCTCTTAGAGACCCCATGGATTGCAGCATGCCAGGCTCCTCTGTCCTCCACTATCTCCCAGAGTTTGCTCAAATTCATGTCCATTGAGTCAGTAATCCTATCTAACCATCTCATCCTCTGCCACCCCTTTCTCCTCCTGCCTTCGATCTTTCCTAACATCAGGATCTTTTCCAATGGGTCGGCTCTTCACATCAGATGGTCAAAGTATTGGAGTTTCAGTATCAGTTCTTCCAATGAATATTCAGGGTTGATTTCCTTTATGATTGACTGGTTTGATCTCCCTGCTGTCCCAGGGACTCTCAAGAGTCTTTTCTAGCACCACAGTTTGGAAGCATCAGTTCTTCAGTGCTCAGCCTTCTTTATGGTCCAACTCTCACATCCATATACAAATACTGGAAAAACCATAGCTTTATACAGACAGTTGTTGGCAATATGATGTCTCTGCTTTTTAATACACTGTCTAGCTTTGTCATACTTTCCTTTCAAGGAGCCAGTGTCTTTTAATTTATATCACTTTAGCCTCCCAGAAAAGATGATTCTTGGTACAAACTTCATCTACCTTGGAACTAGAAGGGAATGAAGTGGCTTATTTTGAATACTTTGTGGTTTTAGTCTTATTGACTTAGAAACACATTTTTCTCTCTTCTTTCCAGCCTTCTTTCTTACTTCCTGCCTTTACACGTTACTATGCAACTCCAGTTTCACCAGCTCATGCTTATTCCACATTCTTCAGTTCTCTCATACTAACCACCTTAATGACCCAAATGTCAGCAGAAAACCTGGAGCTCCTGAGTTTCTCCTTCCTCTTCCCTGCCCACGCTGTGTTACATGGTCCCCCATTGTAGCCCAGTTCCAGGCAAACTCTCTCACTGGTCTCCTCCCCACTCTTTACTATGCAGGAAAGACTTTCTCTAATGTTTTTCTGTTACCTCTGCCTTTCTTCTTTTCTGCTTCATTCCATCCTGTATATGGCCATCAGCTTAGTCTTTCTCTGATGCCCCTCTACTCAAATCACTCAAGTCGTTCTTTTGCTCAAAACTTCCCAACATTTCCTTATTATATCCAAATGAAAATCTAGACTTCTTAGTTTGGCCTTCAAGTATTTTGAGGGAGGCTGTTCACTGTGGACCAGCAGGATTCCTGCACATCCTTACTGAGCATGCCAACCACACAGTCTAACTGTCCTCTGGCTCTGAGGTGTTTCTGTAGCCAGTCACATGGCAACTGTGTAAGTCAAGGTGAGTGCAGCCTGATTGCATGGAGACTGTGTACTCCCTGGAGAAAGGGGGCTGGCTTGCTTACTGCCTACTATAAAAGGTGCTGAGCCTCGATCCTGGGTTCCCCTCTGACACTCTGGCCCACTGTTTACATAGCTGCTATTCATATTCATGGGAACACCCCCTGGGGACAGGGGTGCTCTCAGGCAGGGAAACTAGCACAGCTATGGGGATGCTTCTGCTGTTTCCTGGCTGTGGAAAGTGCATCGTCTTGTTCAAATCCATCACGTTTTGTTGTCTGCTTTGGGCGAATATGGAGCTTTGGCAAGTTGACCTGATTACTTAGTGTGTGGAAGGGTGTTCTTCCTTTTCAGAGTATTTTTATAATTCCTTTTAGTGCGAAATATGTAGTTGTTTAATGAATCAGTTAATAGATAAATCCTTGGAACTGGCGAAATCAGTCTAGACTCTTTTCACTCAGAACCCAGTACTTACCCATTTCTGCTCACATTGTTTAAATAATAGGCAGCATTTGTTGAAGACTTCAAAATTCTCCAAGCCAGGCTTCAGCAATATGTGAACCATGAACTTCCTGATGTTCAAGCTGGTTTTAGAAAAGGCAGAGGAACTAGAGACCAAATTGCCAACATCTGGTGGGTCATGGAAAAAGCAAGAGAGTTCCAGAAAAACATCTGTTTCTGCTTTATTGACTATGCCAAAGCCTTTGACTGTATGGATCACAATAAACTGTGGAAAATTCTGAAAGAGATGGGCATACCAGAACACCTGATCTGCCTCTTGAGAAATTTGTATGCAGGTCAGGAAGCAACAGTTAGAACTGGACATGGAACAACAGACTGGTTCCAAATAGGAAAAGGAGTTTGTCAAGGCTGTATATTATCACCCTGCTTATTTAACTTGTATGCAGAGTATATAATGAGAAACACTAAACTGGAAGAAACACAAGCTGGAATCAAGACTGCCGGGAGAAATATCAATAACCTCAGATATGCAGATGACACCACCCTTATGGCAGAAAGTGAAGAGGAACTCAAAAGCCCCTTGATGAAAGTGAAAATGGAGAGTGAAAAAATTGGCTTAAAGCTCAACATTCAGAAAACAAAGATCATGGCATCCAGTCCCACCACTTCATGGGAAATAGACAGGGAAACAGTGGAAACAGCGTCAGACTTTATTTTTCTGGGCTCCAAAATCACTGCATATGGTGACTGCAGCCATGAAATTAAAAGACGCTTACTCCTTGGAAGGAAAGGTATGACCAACCTAGATAGCATATTCAAAAGGAGAGACATTACTTTGCCAACAAAGGTTCTAGTCTAGTCAAGGCTGTGGTTTTTCCTGTGGTCATATATGGATGTGAGAGTTGGACTGTGAAGAAGGCTGAGCGCCAAAGAATTGATGCTTTTGAACTGTGGTGTTGGAGAAGACTCTTGAGAGTCCCTTGGACTGCAAGGAGATCCAACCAGTCCATTCTAAAGATCAGCCCTGGGATTTCTTTGGAAGGAATGATGCTAAAGCTGAAACTCCAGTACTTTGGCCACCTCATGTGAAGAGTTGACTCACTGGAAAAGACTCTGATGCTGGGAGGGATTGGGGGCAGGAGGAAAAGGGGACGACAGAGGATGAGATGGCTGGATGGCATCACCGACTCGATGGACGTGAGTCTGAGTGAACTCCGGGAGTTGGTGATGGACAGGGAGGCCTGGCGTGCTGCGATTCATGGGGTCGCAAAGAGTTGGACATGACTGAGCGACTGATCTGATCTGATCATGTATGTCAGGAACTGAGCTGTTTTCAGGAAATATTGTAAATTCAAAGATGAATAGGATATGGTTCCTAAGTGCATTAACTCTCAGGCTGCAACAGAACAATTCTGTATAAGGGATATGTTCTATCACAAGAGGTATTGGCTAAGCTGCTCTTGCAGTACAGTCAGGGCTACAGTTGTTTTTGCTGAATGCAATGTCTGGGTAATGCTTAGAAAGAGGGTACATTTTCCCCTGTGTTTGTCATTTCCGCCCAATATGCTCAGGGGCACAGGGCTTATCTGCTTTAGTAGTTCATTTTTTAAAAGTTTGTATTGTCACTTTTTAACCCCTTACAATGAACTGAAGCATCCATTTATTTAATTAGTTGATTTAAATGATTATTTATTTAGTATTAGGTTTGTCTAGTATATTTACTGAGCACTGCTAAGTAAAAGGCAATAGACTAGGAACCAAGGAACAGATACCTTTCCTGTGAAGGTAGACTCTGCTTTAGGGAGTTGACGTCTGTAAGCCTGTACCCAGAGCACCCCAGGCTCCTACAGTGCTCATGGAAAGGAACGTGAATTCCCCGGCTGGCTCCTGCAGTCTGTGTGCCAGGGCTCTTAGCCCTGACTTGCAGCTGGAGTGCTGACAAGGTATCAGTCATCGGGGGCGTCAACAATAAAGGAATTTTAAAAGCCTGTCTGTCTTATACCCTCCCATCCAAATTCCTTAAGTGCTATGAGCAGCAAAATTCTGACAGGAATAGGTTTTTATTTCTTACTCAACCTGGGAATGGTTTGGCTTTGTGGAATCTGTGAAAAGCAAGAAAGAAAAAGGAAAAGGAGGCAATGGACTCTTTGTGCTTTTCATACATTTGGAGAACTCTGGTGGCTGCTGAGATTTCTTCCAATGTAAAAATGGGTGAAGAAGGTGAGGAGAGGGAAGCAGCACTTGGGAATGGAGGGAAGAGTATCCATTTCATAAAATGCCAATGTCTTGGCACTCCTGACTGGTCCTGAGTGATCTGGTTCTTCCATTTGGAGACAAAACAAATACACACTATTAGGGAATGATAGTAAGATCTGTGCTCTTAGGAAAGGGTAACAATCTACAGCAAGCTCATCTTTCCCTGTTCTGGGGCTTTTCTTCCAGAATCAGTTCTTGCATGTATTTGTTTCTCTGTGTATTTTGGTGTTTTCATCTCCCCAGGTTTATTTTCCTCTTTAGGGGTTGTTGGGGAGGAAACTTAGGTCTGAAGTTAGACAGTTGGGTTCAAGTTACAGGTTCACCCCTTCTACCTGTGTGAACTTAGACGAGTTACTTGACCTCTCTGAGTCTCTTCTCTTTTCAGATGAGTTTCTTCATCTAAAAAGTGAGGAAAAGGAATAATAATAATTGCAAATGAACTGGAGAAAATTTGTTAAGCCCATCTATAAAAAAGGATTTTGCAGAGTACCTAGTGCATTAGAAGCACTCAATAAATGTTAGCCTTTTGTGGTTGTTATTCCCCAGCCTCTGCTGCTGCTTCTTCCTTTGCTTCCTACTCTAGACTGGCATCACTTTCAGATAAATCCTTGAATGGCCTTTATCCCATTGAATGTTGAGTTCTCGCTGGGACACCAACAGACTCTAATTGATTCAAAGGGAAACAAGTTATATTTCTGACAAACTCAAGATTGTGCACTAAGATTCATGCCTTCTCCCTTAGAATGGAAGTTACTCTTGCTCATTTTACCCCAATGAAGAAAGGTTTGATAAGCTTATCCAAGTCATACAGCAGCTAGTGAGAGGCAGGGCCAAGAGTGGCTCTTGGCTCAGCACTCCATGGCTGGTGCTCTTTCCTATGTATCAGAACTAAACCAAACATAGGTCTCCTTATACCACTACAAAAAGAAAGTACTGGGCTAATCAGCAGATACCTTCTAACTTATTATTACAAGAACTATGGTCTTGGATGTGATGGTCTTTTCAAGTTCATCTTTCCAAGGCTATAAGCCCTCAAGCTCTCTAAGCCAAAAAAGAGGAGTAAGATTGGGTTCCAAAGAGAAAGCATTATTTTTTTTCCCCATAGGAAGAGTTTCTACCAGTTTAGTCCAGTTCAGTTCAGTTGCTCAGTCATGTCCAACTCTTTGCGACCCCATGAATCGCAGCACACCAGGCCTCCCTGTCCGTCATCAACTCCCGGAGTTCACTCAGACTCATGTCCATGGAGTCGGTGATGCCATCCAGCCATCTCATCTTCTGTCATCCCCAATCCCTCCCAGCATCAGAGTCTTTTCTAATGAGTCAACTCTTTGCATGAGATGGCCCAAGTATTGGAGTTTCAGCTTTAGCATCATTCCTTCCAAAGAACACCCAGGACTGATCTCCTTTAGAATGGACTAGTTGGATCTCCTTGCAGTCCAAGGGACTCTCAAGAGTCTTCTCCAACACCACAGTTCAAAAGCATCAATTCTTTGGCGCTCAGCCTTCTTCACAGTCCAACTCTCACATCCATACATGACCACAGGGAAAACCATAGCCTTGACTAGACGGACCTTTGTTCACAAAGTAATATCTCTGCTTTTGAATATGCTATCTAGGTTGGAGTCTGCCAAATCCTGCAATGTCAAGTAGCTGCCTGGTTTTCAGCAAGGTGGACACCAATGTTCATTGCCACTGAGTCTCATGCTTGCTAGTGGGAAAAATGGTCTCTGGCCTCTGACAACGTTCAATGTGACTTCACCAGCTAAAGTTTCTTTTTTAATACTCACCAGTTGGGTCCCCGACAAGGCTGCTATTTCCTTTACTAGTTGACCTATTGAAGAAAAGGCATCTGCAGAGACAAATATTTTTGGTTTTGTTTTTCCTTGCTGACAAAAGTCATCCTAGTGACCCTAACATGAGCACCCGTTGGTCTGGGAGTTATATGCACAGAATGTTAAAGTGAAGTGACAGGATTTTTCGTTTTGTCTGGAAAAAATGCTGCCCATTTAATCCCTCCTGGCTTCCACCTGGCCCTGTCACTTTTGAAGCCCACATCCTCTGCAGTCATTTATGGTTGTGTACACTGGTCTAAACCCACACTAAAGAGAGACTGTTCCTTCCACTAGCAAATAGTCATCTTTTTGTGCTAAGAACTATTAGCTTTCTCCTCCTGCTATTTTTGGTGCTGGCCTACAAAAGGCCTAGGATTACGTTTTATTTTCACTTAAGGTTTTTATTCAAGTATAATGTACAGGGAGGAAAGTGTAAATGATGAACATATAGCCCAAATGTATCAGCCTGAACATATCCCTTCAAGTACTACTACAAGGACTAGAACATTATCTGTACTCTGGACGTCCCCTTTGTAACCTTTCCCAGTCCCCGAAGGTAACAGTTCTCCTGGTACCAGTTATCATTGATTGATTTTGCCTTTTGGGGAGACATTCTATAAATAGAATCATATTGTGTGACTCTTGTGTGTGGTTTCTTTTGCTCAGTGTTAGGTTTGCAAATCTTATCCACTACTTTTAGTGAAGCAAATTCACTGTCCTTACTGTATATTTTTCCCATTGCTGTTTTGTTTTATCAAAACATATTCATTTTACTGTTGATGGACATTTGGATTGTTTCTGTTTTGTTTTTTTTTTTTTTGCAAATAATGCTGCAGTGAAGATTTTGATGAACTTAGAGCATGTACATAGTTACTTCTGTTGGTACCTGTGTAGGGGTGGAATGATTGGATCAGATTTTATGGATATGTTTAGCTTTATAGATACTGCTAGTTTTCCAAAGAATTTATTTAACCTCCCCATCATGGACTAGCATATGAAAGTTACTATTTCTCAAAATCTTAGCCAATACTGGTTATATTGCTCTCTTTCAGTTCAGTTCAGTTCAGTTCAGTTGCTCAGTCATGTCCGACTCTTTGTGACCCCATGAATCGCAGCACGCCAGGCCTCCCTGTCCATCACCAACTCCCAGAGTTCACTCAAATTCACATCCTTCAAGTTGGTGATGCCATCCAGCCATCTCATCCTCTGTCGTCCCCTTTTCCTCCTGCCCCCAATCCCTCCCAGCATCAGAGCCTTTTCCAATGAGTCAACTCTTTGCGTGAGGTAGCCAAAATACTGGAGTTTCAGCTTTAGCATCATTCCTTCCAAAGAACACCCTGGGCTGATCTCCTTTAGAATGGACTGGTTGAATCTCCTTGCAGTCCAAGGGACTCTCAAGAGTCTTCTCCAACACCACAGTTCAAAAGCATCAATTCTTCGGTGCTCAGCTTTCTTCACAGTCCAACTCTCACATCCATACATGACCACTGGAAAAACCAAAGCCTTGACTAGACGGACCTTTGTTGGCAAAGTAATGTCTATGCTTTTGAATATGCTATCTAGGTTGGTCATAACTTTTCTTCCAGTGAGTAAGCGTCTTTTAATTTCATGGCTGCAATCACCATCTGCAGTGATTTTGGAGCCCCCCAAAATAAAGTCTGACACTGTGTCCACTGTTTCCCCATCTATTTCCCATGAAGTGATGGGACCAGATGCCATGATCTTCGTTTTCTGAATGTTGAGCTTTAAGCCAACTTTTTCACTCTCTTCTTTCCCTTTCATCAAGAGTACTTTTTAGTTCCTCTT
>NW_011495030.1:5019385-5025329 GCF_000754665.1 Bison bison bison
CCTACTCTTTGCGACCCCATGGACTGTAGCCTGCCAGGTTCCTCTGTCCATGGGATTCTCCAGGCAATAATACTGGAGTGGGTTGCCATGCCTTCCTCCAGAGGATCTTCCCAACCCAGGGATCAAATGCATGGCTTCTCTGCCTTCTGCATTGGCAGGCAGGTTCTTTACTGTTTAGTCATCAGAAAAATGACTTTTCTTATTTGGAACCAGTACTCCTTTTCCTATTTGGAACCAGTCTGTTGTTCCATGTCCAGTTTTAACTGTTGCTTCCTGACCTGCATATAGGTTTCTCAAGAGGCAGGTCAGGTGTCTGGTATTCCCATCTCTTTCAGAATTGTCCACAGTTTATTGTGATCCACACAGTCAAAGGCTTTGGCATAGTCAATAAAGCAGAAATAGATGTTTTTCTGGAACTCTCTTGCTTTTTTGATGATCCAACACATGTTGGCAATTTGATCTCTGGTTCCTCTGCCTTAGTTTTAACTATTCATTAGTGCATTTAATTTGAATTTTTCTAATAACTAAATAGTAAAGAACCTGCCTCCCAATGCAGGAGTCAGAGGAGCCATGTATTTGATCCGTGGGTTGGGAAGATCATCTGGAGGAAGGCATGGCAACCCACTCCAGTATTATTGCCTGGAGAATCCCATGGACAGAGGAACCTGGCAGGCTACAGTCCATGGGGTCGCAAAGAGTAGGGCATGACCGAAGAGACTTAGCACATGCACACACAAGGAAGTTTAACAGAATTTCCTGTGTATTGGCCATTTGGGTATCATCTTTGATGAAGGGCCTATTCAGTACTTTCCCCATTTTTTTTTTTATATTTACATTGTCTACATTTTTCTTATTGATTTTGAAAAATTATTTATTCTCTATGACTGTTTTTCATTAGTCACAGATATAGTAAATATTTACCTTGAAGGCTTGTCTTTTCACTATCTTTTATTGAATAACATGGAAAAAGAACTGAGTAAATGTTCATATGTGAAAAGGTTGTGTGTCATAAAGAAGTCCCTGGTTTCCCAATTTAATCTATACAATTTAATTTATATACTTCCAAAATAATGACAAGATTTTTCATGAACTTAACAAACGAATTTTATAATTTGCATGAAAAAATAGAGTTCTGAGAAAAATCATGACAACTTCAGTGAGGAAGAACAAAAGTTAGAGTTGCTCACTTATGTGAACATGATTATCAAGAACACTTACAAAACTAAGACTGATGTGGCACTGATGCAGTGGCAGGAAAAAATAGATCAATGACCAGATAATAAGCCAAGAAATGTACCCACATAAACATGGGAAGTTGGTATATTGTAGTAGTACAATGAGTAGTTATACAAATGAATAAGAGCAGGATTGACTTTTCAATAAACAGTGCTAGGAAATTATGAAAGACATCAATATGTGTGATTCTTAACTGTTATCTGATACTTAAAAAAAATCATTCCTAAAGATGAAAAACATTGCAATAATACATTTAAGAGAAAATACAAAGCAATATATTTTGTTGCTTAGTGGCAGAGGACATTTAATGAAAAATGCCAAAACCAAAATAATAAATTTAATTAATTTGACTACATTAAGGTGAAAAATCTTCCATTAGAAGACTCCTTAATGTATCAGATCACACAAAAAGAAGATTAGGCAGTAAATATGAGTCAAAATGCAGAATCCAGGTTATATAATAGAGTCCCATAAATCATTAAGAAAATGAAAGATAATGCAGTAAAAAATGGGGTGAAGGGTATGCATAGGAGATTCTTAGAAGAGGTAGCCCATGTAGCCAGTAAACACACTTAAAATATATTGAATATCACTAGTAATTAGGAAAGTTCAACTGACAACATCAAGATAGTATTTTACCCAAATAAAAATGGCAAAAAATACTTAAAATGCCAAATGTTGGTAAAATAAAACAGGAATTCTAAAACACACTTGCTGTGAGGTTGGAATGAAAATTGATAGATCACTACTGAAGATGAATTGGTAATATCTAAGCTTCCCTGGTGGCTCAGAGGTTAAAGCGTCTGCCTGCAATGCAGGAGACCTGGGTTCAATCCCTGAGTTGGGAAGATCCCCTGGAGAAGGAAATGGCAAACCACTCCAGAGTAAAGTTCAAAGTGCATTCACTAATGACCTAGAGATCCTACTTACTGGAATATGCCATACAGTAACCTTTGCATACAGGTACAAGTTGACATGTATCAGAATATGTAATATTCATTATTTATAATAGCAAGCAATTGGAATGAATCTAAACACCCACCAGCAGAAGACTAGGTATAATGGTTTTCAGATGAAAAATAATATGCAATCATTAATATGTACATGATTGATATTTACATATCAAGAAAAATAGAGCTCAAATCATTATACTGAATTTAAAAAGTTTTAAAATATTAGCCAATCATTATGATGTCATGTAAAATTTTAAAACACATCAACAGTGCAGTTTATTGATTTTAATCCATTGAAACAATAACTGGCAGTTGACATACTAACTTCGGAGTAGTGGCTTTTTCAAGGCAGAGAGAGGAGGGAAATTAGATCACAGAGATGTATAAAGCATCTTAAACTTCACAGTGTTTTGCCGAAACAAATATTAGCATTTTTTAATATGGTACAAAGGAATATTTTATACTCTTCTTTGTGTTTTTCTGTTTGTCTTACCTGAACAGGCAAGTCTTAGAAGTGTAAATTCAGAGGTCAGTATGCATATGAAATGGTTTCAACATTAGTAGCACACATGCAAAAATGCAACATCATACAAGAAACTTTCTAAATTTTTTGAATGAAGGGCAGAATGGCAATATGCATCAACATTTACTTTGTGCATTCTTTTTGACATTCCCTTTAGGAATTCATCCTTAGGAAAATATGGGGCAAGTAGGCAAAAATACGCATGTGGTTATATTCCTCACAGAATATTTTTGTTACAGCCGAGATTAAAAAACAATTTTAAGTCTTCCAATGGTTGATTGATTAAATAATTTGTGATGTATTTACCCAATGGAGGTCTATCCTATCATTAAAAATCCAGATCTGTTTCATTGTCATCAAAGGACATTCATGATATATTATAAAGTGAAATGGTTGTAGAAAAATACTTAAATGTTATGACCCATTTATATAAATGTATATACATATATACTTTTGAATGTGCCTTTTGAGATTATGTGCATAAGAATCTGGCTTTATTTTAAAGTACAGAATAAGATCATGAATGATTATTCATTTATTGGTAACTTTCTTCAGTCTTGCTGGAAAGGAAAAAATTTCTCTAATCCCCAGATTGTTTTGGCTGGTCTAATGATTAAACACCAGTATTCTTGCTGGAAAAATCCCACGTTCAGAGGAGCCTGGCAGGCTACAGTCCATAGGGTCACAAAGAGTCAGACACAACTGAGCACATGGCACAATAATTAAATTACACTGACGAGATAAAATAACAGGAGAAAAAAAAGCAAATTAATTTCATCAATGAAGTAACAAAACTATGCAGCTTTTATAACTTTTAGACAGAGATACTATCAGTTTGTGAGGAATAGACAAGATGAAGAATTCTGGACTTGAGGAGGTAGTAAAGAAGTCGTGAGAGTGGTTTATTCAGTCTTCTCGGCTCTAAAATCCATGCTTCTGGTAAGCATGTTTCTCTACCTCCTGCTACAGGGATTGAACCTTCTCCACAGGAGACTTCTTTCCTGCTTTCAGGGAGACAAGGGGGCTTAATGTCCTTCTTATACCAGCTGTTCCTGAAGTAACGTTAATTCAAGATAATCAGTATGCCATAAGCGGCGTATTTGAGCGTGGCCTACCCTGAAACCCATCAGTCCAACATCTTTTTTTAATAAATATGCACAATTTCTATATAAGACTTGGAGATATTTTCATTTGAAAATAAGAGGACATTAGTAACTGAAGACAAGAACTATTTGAAGTTAAAGGACAAGGATTTGAACAGCCTATGAAGACAGTGAAATCACTGTATGCAGAATTGTCTACCCCTCCTGTCCTCTCACTAACCACCTCTACTGCTACCACACACACACACACACACACACACCTACTCAAATGCAAAGGTGAGGAGAGAGAATGGAGGTCGAACATAACAGCCATGACAAGGCTGCTTTGTGAATGGGCTGAAGGAAACAGTGTACTGTACATGCCAAGGGATTTCACTGAGCTTTTGAAGGATGGGAAGGACAATGGAGGGAGGGACTTGGAAAGGATTTATGGGGGCCAGGATTAAGAGAGCGTGTGAGAATGCTGTCACTAAGCCGGCTGGAGGTAAGAGAAACATGTGGAACACTTCAGATGAGACATTAACTAATGCTTCTGCACAGGTGCAGCTGAATGAGGCTCACACCTTATATCAGATGCTCTTCGTGTTGTCCAGAATGTCTGGGTAAACACACAGACATGGTAAAGCCGACAGGGAGGCTGGGCAGAGGAGGGAGACCATCTCTACATTCCTTACTCTCTAGGTTTAGAAACGCAGCTTGACTTCATGCCCAGAATTTGCCCACGTGTTTCTACCCACACAGTTAGCCACAGATACTCCCAGTAAGGCCCTGGAGTCCAGTCCAGCCTTTCTGCCTCCTCTCACTGTTCTCTCTGGGTTGCTGAACATCAGACTGCTTTGTAATACATTGGGGTCTGAGTCAACTTGTTAATATGGTTGCTGAGAAAAGTTCAGTCTGCCCCTAAGATGCTTTATCTCCAAGGGGATCCCCCTAGTATAAAATGATATAGGTGTGGATATTGGTGGAATGAGAGAAACATTTATTAAATGCCTATAATATGTCTGGTACTTTTATATGCACTATTGCTGAGATTCTCTAAGCCACCCTACGGAATATGTTTATCTTTCTGGTTTTATAGGTGAGAAAGCTGAGTTACAAATGGATTCAAAGAATTTCTAGTTCAAGGTTTCAGTGAAAATTGTCAGTAGTAGATTGAAAAAAAAAATTATTCTTTCTGGACTCCCAAGGTTTTACAAACTGAATTTCTTATCATGTCAGTTAGTTACAACTAATCTTTTTAATGAAATATAGAACTAAGTAAAATAGAAAACATCAGGATGGGGGCTTCTCTGGTTTTTCAGTGGTTAAAAATCCACCTTACAATGCAGGAGAGGCCAATTTGATCCCTGGTCCAGGAAGATCCCACATGCCTCAGGGCAACTAAGGCTGAGCACCACAGCTATTTAGCCCACTCTAGAGTCCATGCTCTGCAATGAGAGAAGCCACTGCACTAAGAAGCCCATGCCCTGCAACTAGAGAGTAGCCCCCACTCTCCAGAACTATAGAAGCCCACGTGCAGCAGTGGAGACCCAGTGCAGCCCAAAATAAAATAAATTAAAAAAGAAAAGACAAAAAGAAAACATCAGGATGTACCCTACATATGCAGGATTCTTTTTTAATCGTGAAGATTTAATGTGTGTGTACTGTGATACATGCAAATATATTTTTTACTGAGGGGTGTGGGCAAAGAATTCACAAGTTTTAATACTGCACCCTGCAGTTATCTACCTACCTTTTCATCATCCCCACTCCCAGCTTAAGCTGTAGAACCTCTAAACTGGGTCATGAAGATAAGCATGATCCCTTTTCATTTGAACAGTATCAAGACAGGTCTAAGGGGAATCAGAAAGTTTCTTAAATGCATATTGTAAGATGAAAGAGACTTGTGACTTCCTTTTGAGTTTTTGTCTGAAAATTGTGTGGAGTTGAGGGCCGACCAGGTCTCTGTTATTTTTACCATTATTAATGATGCATTAAAGATGTAAAGTAATGCTCAAAATTCTCCAAGCCAGGCTTCAGCAATACGTGACCCCTGAACTTCCAGTTGTTCAAGCTGGTTTTAGAAAAGGCAGAGGAACCAGAGACCAAATTGCCAACATCTGCTGGATCATCGAAAAAGCAAGAGAGTT
>NW_011495030.1:5025747-5026104 GCF_000754665.1 Bison bison bison
AGTGGTCATGTATGGATGTGAGAGTTGGACTGTGAAGAAAGCTGAGCACCGAAGAATTGATGCTTTTGAACTGTGGTGTTGGAGAAGACTGTTTTTTGTTTTTTTTTTAAATTTTATTTTATTTTTAAACTTTACAATATTGTATTGGTTTTGCCAAACATCGAAATGAATCTGTCACAGGTATACATGTGTTTCCCATCCTGAACCCTCCTCCCTCCTCCCTCCCCATACCATCCCTCTGGGTCATCCCAGTGCACCAGCCCCAAGCATCCAGTATCGTGCATCGAACCTGGACTGGAGAAGACTCTTGAGAGTCCCTTGGACTGCAAAGAGATCCAACCAGTCCATCCTAAAAGT
>NW_011495030.1:5026239-5030971 GCF_000754665.1 Bison bison bison
CTAAAGCTGAAACTCCAGTACTTTGGGCACCTCATGCGAAGAGTTGACTCATTGGAAAAGACTCTGATGCTAGGAGGGATTGGGGACAGGAGGAGAAGGGGACGACAGAGGATGAGATGGCTGGATGGCATCACTGACTCGATGGATGTGAGTCTGAGTGAACTCTGGGAGTTGGTGATGGACAGGGAGGCCTGGCGTGCTGCAGTTCATGGGGTCGCAAAGAGTCGGACACGACTGAGCGACTGAACTGAACTGAATGATGCATAACGTAGGGAAATATAGTAAGCAAAGGGAAGTGGGCAGCCTAAAAAAGTTACTGGTGCCATTGCCCGCTTGCAGGCTGTATGAACTTTAGAGTTTTTAAAACTATTTGCAAGATTGAACTATATTGTACCTTCAAGAAAGATGTGTGGAAAAAGAGACATGGATAAAGGAAAAAATAGCATATAACAGGCACAAAAAGTGATTCTAGGACCTTTTCTTTCTCATCACTTACAGTCATGTTCCCTGACCATTTTTCATTATGAGGCATTTAGAATACTAAAACTCCAGGGAAATGAATGAAGTGTGCTGAGTTACCATCTTCTTTTAGAAATTATAGCTTCATTGACTCACATATGCCAAATGTCACTATCTTGTACTGGTGAGAGATCTACAGTTCTTCTCTTCCTCATCTGGTTAAGAAATATCATTGAATACTTATTCAAGCCCCGAGGTTTATTCGTCTATTCAAGGACCAAAGCGAGAGGCTTTGAGATACACAGAGACATCACAGAATAAGGTGGAAGAGAATTCAGTTAAGTAATCCAGTGAACATAAAGAAAGATAATTAAGTGCTAGACAAGATCTGCTAAAATAAATGTTATGTAAGTAGATAAAACTAAGGAAAGTAATCATTGCCAATGGTGTATTTAAATTATTTAACTTCATAAAGTTTTTAAACAATTTAGAATTACTAAAAAGTTGTAAAGTAGTACAGACAGTTCCCATATACATTTCTCCCAGCTTCCTCTAAGGTTAATATATTGTATAATATTTGTCAAAACTAAGACATTGACATGGGTATTGAAAAAATAAAAGTCAGTCACACAGTGGTGTCCTACTCTTTGCAATTCTAGGGACTGCAGCCTGTCCCACTCCTCTGTCCATGGAATTCTCCAGGCAAGAGTACTGGAATGGGTTGCCATTTCCTTCTCCAATGGCTATTTAACTAAATTACATACTTTATTCAGACTTCATCAGTTTTTCTGTTACTGTCATTGTTCACTGCCATTATCCAATCTAGGACACTTTGTCACCTCAGAATGTGTTTAATTTTGATATTGTTCATAAAAATAATGATTATTTTTCCAAGTCTATTTTGTAGTGGGCAGAGGGAATGATGTAATAGGTTTCACCAGCTAGGATATTTTTTGCTGGATCATAGAAATCTTGATCAGAATAGAACTTGTATGTCATTCTACCAGTCAGCTAAAGAAGCTGATTTTGAACATGGATGGTATAAAACCATGAACTTCTCACCTTCAGCTTTGTCATGAGAAGTGTTTATAGGCCAGTCCAAAATTGTTAATTGATAATTACTAAAATTGTATATATAAGCATCTATGTAATTTTATACATATAATTACTAAAATTATTTATAGAGGATTGAAGGCAAAAGGAAAAGGGGATGGCAGAGAGTGAGATGGTTAGATGGCATCACTGATTCAATGGACATGAGTTTGAGCAGGTTCCAGGGGATAGTGGAGGACAGAAGAGCATGGAATGCTGCAGTCCGTGGGGTCACAAAGAGTCAGACACAACTTAGTGACTGAACAACAACAAGAAGTATGTATAATTGAGACGAGCCCAACAGCTGATCCAGTTCGGCCCTCTCATTTACAGCTGTAAGAACTGAGACTGACAGAGATGCGACTTAGTCACTTCCGGCATTGATAGCCGGTTTGGAATCCACTTTTGGCTCTTTTCCTCCCTTTGGAGAGGAATCATTGCTCAAGTCCCATAAAAAATAAAGTGCAACTCCTTTGGGAGAACAGAAAGAGGGCAAATAGAGAAAGAGAAAGCACTAAGGTATCTTCTTTCCTCCCTTTCCCCAAACTTAATACCATTTTTATCAAACATTCTGTTCATTGTGAAGAAGCTTTACCATCTCTACCTGTGTGGCCTTCAGAGAATACTTACCCTCTTGAGTGGATAATTACCTGTTCTCAGCTTTCTACCACATCATTTCAAAGCAGCTGGACTTCTCAAGTCTCTGGAATTCCTCAACAACTACTTCATCTCTCTGTCTCTCTTTGGGAGTTGGTTGGGCTCTCTATTCCTTCTTTTCTATGCTCTTTCTTTCTTCTGAAGTGTTACCTTACCTGTATTGAGTTTTAGTTAGTATTTCCTTAGATTACTAAGAAAACTAAACTGTGGCCAGGTACTTGGGAAAGAATGTCTGTGAAAATCATAAAATGCTTCCTCTTAATCCACTATGATTAATTTTTCCATAAGAATTTTGAGTCTATTAGGCTTGTTTTTATAGCAGTTACTGAAAAAGGATATCTGTCAGGCATACCATATATTTATTGTAGATACCGTTGTTAACGAATTGAAGTCAACATATCACCTTTCAGTTTAAAGTGGTAGGTATCAAATGAATAACCAGAAACAAAACTTGTCAGTTATGTCTGGAAAGCCATTGTTCAGCACACACTAAATAAAATGAAGTGCCTCATTTCAAAGAGATGAGGGCTCAGTCTTTTTTAAACCCATCACCTAGCCTTACCTCACACAGAAACAAAATAGTCATATTCCTTTTTGTAGAATGCAGAGCTCTTTAATAAACAATGGCTTGATATTTAACTGGAAATGTAAGAAATCATAATACATTTTTGGGTAGACTTCTTAGTTCTGTCTAGATGCATAGGTGGAGAGAAGATTTATTTTGAAGTCAGAACTGGATTTAAATACAGGCTCTTCAATTTATTATTTGTATGACAGTGGGCAAGTTACTTATTTCTTTTGAAGATTCAGTTTTCTCATCTGCAAACACTTCTCATGACCACATTAAAGGTGAAAACTGAAAATATTGATTTCTCTATAACTTTCTAGCATTTTACTGTACTCCATAAGCCAAAATATTTTTAAAGTCATGTCTCTTCAAGTTATCAAATGAATAAAACTCTTAAAAAGTGTTAGTCACTCAGTTGTGCCAACTCTTTGTGACCCCATGGACTATAGTCTGCTGGGTTCCTCTGTCCACAGAATTCTCCAGGCAAGAATACTGGAGTGAGTACCCATTCCCTTCTCCAGGGGATCTTCCTGACCCAAGGACTGAACCCAAGTCTCCTGCATTGCAGGCAGATTCTTTACTGTCTAAGCCACCAGGGAAACTTCTTATATTGCATGTTTAATTCTAAACACAACTCAGGAGTCTTCTTTTTTAAGACATGTTTTAGAGGATAGTTGATTTAAAATGTTGTATTAGTTTGAAGTGTAAAGCAAAGTGATTCAGTTATATATATTCATATATTCATTCCTTCTCAGATTCTTTTCCTATGTAGTTTATTACAGAAATTGAATGGAGTTCCCTGTGCTGTAGAGTAGGTCCTTATTGATTATCTACTTTACGTATAGTAATATGTTTGGAACTTGGGATTAACATGCCCACACTGCTGTATGTAAGACCCTTCTTGACCTAGCTAATTCTTCTACATCATGAATACCTAACAAGCGTGTAAATACCTTGAGGTCCTGAGCCACCTATATGCTTCTTGTTGATTTTCCTATGGCATCTAATGTTATGCCCCCTATATGGGAGGGAATTAATGAGATAAAGAGATAAACTGAAATAAATTGGTGGAGCAGTCTTATAATGACTAAAGGGAATTTTTTATTGGAATGTTAGATGAAGTTATGGATTGATTACCTATAACAATAGGTTAAACTGTGAAAGATTACATTTTCTTCAGTTTTAAGGGAACTTTGAATAAAGAAACACTTTAAGGAATAGAGAGGGTGGGGTAACGCTTAATAGAGAGGGTAGCAGGTAGAATAAGACTGTATATTGTCACCCTGCTTATTTAACTTATATGCAGAGTACATCATGAGAAACGCTGGGCTGGAAGAAGCACAAGCTGGCATCAAGATTGCCGGGAGAAATATCAATAACCTCAGATATGCAGATGACACCACCCTTATGGCAGAAAGTGAAGAAGAACTAAAAAGCCTCTTGATGAAAGTGAAAGAGGAGACTGAAAAAGTTGGCTTAAAGCTCAACATTCAGAAAACAAAGATCATGGCATCTGGTCCCATCACTTCATGGGAAATAGATGGGAAAACAGTGGAAACAGTGTCAGACTTTATTTTTGGGGGCTCCAAAATCATTGCAGATGGTGATTACAGCCAGGAAATTAAAAGACACTTGCTCCTAGAAGAAAAGTTACGACCAACCTAGATAGCATATTGAAAAGCAGAGACATTACTTTGCCAACAAAGGTCCGTTTAGTCAAGGCTTTGGTTTTTCCAGTGGTCATGTATGGATGTGAGAGTTGGACTGTGAAGAAAGCTGAGCACCGAAGAATTGATGCTTTTGAACTGTGGTGTTGGAGAAGACTGTTTTTTGTTTTTTTTAAATTTTATTTTATTTTTAAACTTTACAATATTGTATTGGTTTTGCCAAACATCGAAATGAATCTGTCACAGGTATACATGTGTTTCCCATCCTGAACCCTCCTCCCTCCTCCCT
>NW_011495030.1:5031174-5032359 GCF_000754665.1 Bison bison bison
TGACTCATTGGAAAAGACTCTGATGCTGGGAGGGATTGGGGGCAGGAGGAGAAGGGGACGACAGAGGATGAGATGGCTGGATGGCATCACTGACTCGACTGGACCTGAGTCTCAGTGAACTCCAGGAGTTGGTGATAGACAGGGAGACCTGGCGTGCTGTGGTTCATGGGGTCGCAAAAAGTCGGACACGACTGAGCGACTGAACTGAACTGAAAGATGTCCCTGCCCTAATCCTCAAAAGCAGTGAATATCTTACTTTAAGTAGCAAAAGGGATTTTGCAGATGTAAATATGTGTTTCTTAAATTATCTGGGTGAGTCCAATCTAATCATAGGAGCCCATTAAAAATTCTAACTCACATAATGATAGAATTAAACATTCATGTTGTTTTAAGCCACAAAATATGTGGTCAGTTGGTATTGTAGTGATAGAAAAATAATACTCTTTCCCTTAAAGGCTCTTAAATTTAAGGAAAGAAGAGATAGAAGATGACATAATGGACCAGAAATGCTCATGAATATGTTGTTTTTTTATTTCCAGTTCTTGAAAACTCAGTGAGGAGCTCAGTGTCCTAAAATGATAGGGAGGAATCAGAGATCTGCCAATGTTAGTGTTGTGGGAGTGTGTAACTTCCTCAGTTCTGTCTCACTGCAGCAAAAATTTGCAGACCAGTGTTACAGATCAGAGTTTTATTCAGCAAGCAAGGAGAGTACACCCTCTCTCCTTGGAGGCATGAGAGCAGGCCAACTCCAAAGGAGAGGCCCCAATCTCTCCTGGTTTCCTCTTTTTATATGTTTTGTCTCCTCCCCTTGAGCCTGCACTATGTAAGTTGGGCTAGCCAGGAGGGCTGTTTGTTTCACCTGAGGTTCTCATTCTGATCCTAGGATATTCTTTTGTTCCATTATCGTGGGGTTTTTCCTTTCTTTGTCTTTTAGTCACCACCATTTTGGACTCCTTTTTCCTATTCTAACTACCTAAAGAAAGCTGAGTGCCGAAGAATTGATGCTTTTGAACTGTGTTGTTGGAGAAGACTCTTGAGAGTCCCTTGGACTGAAAGGAGATCCAACCAATCCATTCTATAGGAAATCAGCCCTGGGTGTTCTTTGGAAGGACTGATGCTAAAGCTGAAACTCCAGTACTTTGGCTACCTCATGCAAAGAGTTGACTCATTGGAAAAGACTCTGAT
>NW_011495030.1:5032459-5033450 GCF_000754665.1 Bison bison bison
ATGCTGGGAGGGATTGCGGGCAGGAGGAGAAGGGGACGACAGAGGATGAGATGGCTAGATGGCATCACTGACTCGATGGACATGAGTCTGAGTAGACTCTTGGAGTTGGTGATGGACAGGGAGGCCTGGCATACTGTGATTTCATGGGGTCGCAAAGAGTTGGACATGACTGAGCAACTGAACTGAAATGAATATTAGAATACAAGAAGAGGTCAGTATCCTAATCATGATGTCAAACTAACGGTCCATAGAGGAAAAGCCCCAGTTTCATAGGGACTTGGGGAGATAAAAACCCTTGTTGAGCTGAGGTCTAGGAAAGAAGTAGGGTAAACTGTTACAAGCTTAGGAGATCAGATCAGATCAGATCAGTCGCTCAGTCATGTCGGACTCTTTGCGACCCCATGAATCGCAGCACGCCAGGCCTCCCTGTCCATCACCAACACCCGGAATTCAATGAGACTCACGTCCATCCAGTCAATGATGCCATCCAGCCATCTCATCCTCTGTCGTACCCTTCTCCTCCTGCCCCCAATCCCTCCCAGCATCAGAGTCTTTTCCAATGAGTCAACTCTTCTCATGAGGTGGCCAAAGTACTGGAGTTTCAGCCTCAGCATCACTCCCTCCAAGGAAATCCCAGGGCTGATCTCCTTCAGAATGGACTGGTTGGATCTCCTTGCAGTCTAAGGGACTCTCAAGAGTCTTCTCCAACACCACAGTTCAAAAGCATCAATTTTTCAGCACTCAGCCTTCTTCACAGTCCAACTCTCACATCCATACATGACCACAGGAAAAACCACAGCCTTGACTAGACTGACATTTGTTGGCAAAGTAATGTCTCTGCTTTTCAATATGCTATCTAGGTTGGTCATAACTTTCCTTCCAAGGAGTAAGTGTGTTTTAATTTCATGGCTGCAGTCACCATCTGTAGTGATTTTGGAGCCCAGAAAAATAAAGTCTGACACTGTTTCCACTGTTTCCCCATCTATTTCCC